>NC_134256.1:21977914-22084711 GCF_965152275.1 Natator depressus | reverse complement strand
CCTACCCAATGCAGCCGCACGTGCGCTGTTCCCCAAGAGGCCCACGCTCCAGACCTGGCCGCCTCTCAGCACCACGCAAGCCACCACACATGGCGTCACTGCGTGGCTCTTCCCCAGCTGGCCCTCCCCAGAGGTGGCTGCACCGCATCACCCGGCAAGCCAGCACCGCGCGGGTCGCGGTGCGGCTCTTCCCCAGCTGCGGCTCTGTGCCAGGCGAGCCGTGCCTGTGGGGCTGCTGAACTGCCACCAACCGGAAGCCAGCCAATTCTGCGTGTCCGTTTAACGCCATTTCAGATGGCGGCGGCCCAGGCCCGGAGACATCCTGCCAGCTCACGCGTTTCAGCCCCCTTGTTTTCCCTTTCCGACAGGGGGGCCTCCCCCCCCGCAGCCCGCACCACGTGAGACCTAAACAACAGGCAAACTGGCAGCTCCAGCCCCAGCCGCGACAGCCTCTCCAGCCGAGAGGAGAACGCACAGAGCGTGTCGGGCACAAAAACCAGCCCAACGTCACGAGCCGAGTTACAGCTAAAAACCACCGAGCTCCGGCCGTGGACACCTGCAGGGGCGGGCTCTTCCGCACAGCTGGGGCCCTTCGGCAGCCCAAGGGGGCTCGCGGGAAACGGGCCGGCAGCAAGCGCACGGGCAGCTCGTGTCGCCGGACGGCGTTTCACGGCCAAGGAATCCGAGCGTTAAGGAGTTAGGAGCAAGATTATTTTGCGCTCTGGAGGCTTCCCCAGGTCTCCGTGTCCTGCCTCTCCTGCCCCACCCCCCGCTCTGCTCCTCTCTCTAGATTGAGTCTTTCCAGCCCCCCTCCCCCCCCCCCCAAGAACGGGGAACCCCCAATTTCAGTCGGGCCATGCACAGCCCCGACACACAGGCTGTCTGGCCCCAGCCAGGGACCCGGAGCGCTGCCATAAGCCAGGCGACGATGGGGTTTTTTTAGGGTAACAGGCAAACCCCCGAAACAAGGCCTGAGCCATGCGGCCGGCGCCCCAGCGCTGTGATATCGCGGCTCTGAGCTGCCTGGGCAGAGCCAGGAATGTCGGGGTCACCGCCAGCCTTGTGGGGACCCACCCGGCGACGGGCAAGTATGGGGCACCCCCGATCTCCCCTCGGGAGCGCAGATGCTAGATTGCGGCAGGAACCCAGCAAGTCGCTGCGACATCACGGTTTGGCACACAGACACCAGACGATGGTCGGGCGCCTGGGTGCTGCATGGCCCCAGTTGTGCCAAGCTAACGGGGGGGGGCCAAGCGCCCATGTTTTGGGGCCCTTCGGAGCCAGTTTGGGAGCGATTCAGCTGAAGTTGGGGGGACAGCCGCCATCGGGGCACGGGACAACACCTACCGACTGCGTCGGGGAGTTTTCCCTGCCCTAAGACTAGGTAGCCCGGGTTCCGCTCAGGAGGAAGATAAACACGGCACCACACCGGGCAGCAACGCCAAGGCCTGGCTGGGGGAGGGCAGCGGGCGCCAGCCCCGGAGCCGGGTTCGGGGCCAAGCGCCACCGAGCCGGTGCCCACATGCCATCCCCGGAGCCAGGTTGAGCCCAGATCCCCCGGCCCGACCCAGATCACCCTGCGTGCCCACCCGCCCACGTCCCTGACGTGGCTTCCCGCCGTCCCGAGCCCTCCGGGCATCGGTGCCACTCCCACAGCTTTCCCCCCAAGCTGTCCCCATCGCCGCCCCACAGCCCCCCCCCCCCCCCCGTTTGCCCACAAAGACCCGGGCCCCGATCCAACATCATGCCTGGAGAGAGATTCATGCCTAGGGGCAGGGACCCCCAGCTGCCCCCCACAAACCTGGCCACAGGGCTCCCAGCCCTGCTCCCCTTCCCTGCCCAGCCCCCCCCCCCACACATTCCCCTTCAGCCCCACTTCCTCCCCACTCCTCCCCTTCGCTCCCCCAGGGCCTTTCCACTTCCCTCCGTCCCCAAACCCCTCCCTTTCCAGTGCACCCCACTCCCACCCCAATGCCTCCCCCAGAAGGCACAGCCTCTACCCCCAATCCTCTGCCACCCCCTCACCCTTCACATCAGCCTCCATTTCCCCAGCCCCCCAACTGCCTGGTGCCCCTACTCCCCTCTCCAAGTCCTCTCCCTCTGCAGCACCCCAAACCCTGGCGACCCTCCCAGCCAACAGCCCCATCACCCTATAACTCCCACCCCAGAGCCCCCCCAATGCCTGCCCCCTTGACACTCCCCACTCCTCTCCCTCCCAGCACCCCCGCAGCGTCTCTGCAGACACCACCTCCCACTGCCCCCCACTCCCTCAGACCTGCCCCCACCAGCCAGTGCCCTCACCCAGTGCCCCCAATGCTCCCCTGCTTCTCACACACCCAGCTCCTCGGCCCCACCCCCCACCAACTCCCTCAACCCCTCCCCTATTAGACACCCCACTTACCAGCTCCCCCCCCCCCGGTCATCTGGGCTTCACCCCACCTCATCCTAGGGCCTCACGGAGCCAGCCCCCAAAGCCCCTCTGCCCTCCAACCCTTCCCCCAGGCATCCCACTTTCCCAAACCCCCCCCCTTCCTTGGGCCTGGCCCCCCAGCTACAGTCTCCCCACGTCCTCAGGCCTGGGCCCCCTTTCCCAGCACCCCCCGAGACGCTTCCACTGCAATTAACCTCCCCCACTGCTCCTACCCCCCCCAACTCCCCTCCCAGCCCCCCACAGCCTCCTGATACCCCTCCCCCAGTCACGCCCCTGCCCAGCTCCCCCAACCCCTCCTGCACCCCCCACACCACAGCCCCCCAACTCCCTCCTCCCTGCCACAGGCCTCCAGCCCCCATCCACACTCCCCTGGGCCCCCCTGACCCCAGACCCCCAACTCCCTCTGTGCCCCGCCCCCACAACTCCCTGCTCAGGACTCCTCCCCCCGCCCATGCTATAGTCCCCCAATTCCCTCTTCACCCCCATTGCCTACAACCCCCTCCCCCCAGGACACCCCGTCCCAGGGCCCCCCTCCTCCTCACCCCACAGCCCCCAACTCCCTCCTCACCCCCTGAAGCCCCCTCCCCCCAGCCCCCCCAACTCCTGCAGCCCCCTCCCCCGGGATACCCCGTCCCAAGGCCCTGCCCACAGCCCCCCAACTACCTCCTCACCCCTGCAGCCCCCTCCCCCCAGCCCCTGCAGCCCCCTCCCCCAGCACACCCTGTCCCATGGCCCCCCCCACAGCCCCCAACTCCCTCCTCACCCCACAGCCCCCTCTCCCCGGCCCCCCAACTCCTGCAGCCCCCTCCCCCGGGACACCCCCCGGCCGCGCCCCCCTCACCGCTGGGCGGCTCCCGGGCCCCCCCCGGGCCGGCGGCTCCATCCCGCGGGCCCCGCTCGTGGCGCAGCAGCAGCGGCCGCAGCCCGGGCGGCGCGCGGGGCTCGAACCGGAACCGGAAACCGGGCGGGGGGGGCCGGGAACGGCCGGTCACGTGGCCACGGGGGCGGGACCGTGTGGCGGGGGCGGGGCCTGGAACGGGGGCGGGGGGTGTTGGGGCAGGAAGAGGAGGGAGTTGGGGGGCGGGGGGAAGGAGGGAACCGGGAGTTGGGGGGTGGGGGGGAGAAGGGAGTTGGGGGGGGGAGGAGGGAACCGGGGGTTTGGGGGGGGGGAGAAGGGAGTTGGGGGGCGAGGGGAAGGAGGGAACCGGGGGTGGGGGGGAGGAGGGAGTTGGGGGGCGGGGGGAAGGAGGGAACCGGGGTTGGGGGGGGGAGGAGGGGGTTGGGGGGCGGGGGGAAGGAGGGAACCGGGGGTTTGGGGGGGGGAGGAGGGAGTTGGGGGGAAGGAGGGAACCGGGGGTTTGGGGGGGGGGGAGAAGGGAGTTGGGGGGTGGGGGGGAGGAGGGAACCGGGGTTTTGGGGGGGGGGAGAAGGGAGTTGGGGGGCGAGGGGAAGGAGGGAACCGGGGGTGGGGGGGGGGGAGAAGGGAGTTGGGGGGTGGGGGAGAGGAGGGAACCGGGGGTTTGGGGGGGGGGGAGAAGGGAGTTGGGGGGCGAGGGGAAGGAGGGAACCGGGGGTGGGGGGGAGGGAGGGAGTTGGGGGGCGGGGGGAAGGAGGGAACCGGGGTTGGGGGGGGGAGGAGGGAGTTGGGGGGAAGGAGGGAACCGGGGGGTGGGGGGGAGTAGGGAGTTGGGGGGCGGGGGGAAGGAGGGAACCGGGGGTTTGGGGGGGGGGAGGAGGGAGTTAGGGGGAAGGAGGGAACCGGGGGTTTGGGGGGGGGAGGAGGGAGTTAGGGGAAGGAGGGAACCGGGGTTTGGGGGGGAGGATGGAGTTGGGGGGAAGGAGGGAACCGGGGGTTTGGGGGGGAGGATGGAGTTGGGGGGCGAGGGGAAGGAGGGAACCGGGGGGTGGGGGGGGAAGAGGGAGTTGGGGGGCGAGGGGGAAGGAGGGAACCGGGGGGTTTGGGGGAGAGGAGGGAGTTGGGGGAAAGGAGGGAACCGGGGGGTTTGGGGGGGAGGATGGAGTTGGGGGGGCGGGGAAGGAGGGAACCGGGGGTTTGGGGGGGGGAGGAGGGAGTTGGGGGGAAGGAGGGAACCGGGGGTTTGGGGGGGGAGGAGGGAGTTGGGGGGCGGGGGGAAGGAGGGAACCGGGGGGTTTGGGGGGGAGGAGGGAGTTGGGGGGCGAGGGGAAGGAGGGAACCGGGGGGTTGGGGGGGGGAGAGGGAGTTGGGGGGAAGGAGGGAACCGGGGGTTTGGGGGGGAGGATGGAGTTGGGGGGCGGGGAAGGAGGGAACCGGGGTTTGAGGGGGGGGGGAGAAGGGAGTTGGGGGGAAGGAGGGAACCGGGGGTTTGGGGGGGGAGGAGGGAGTTGGGGGGAGAGGGGAACCGGGGTTTGGGGGACCCACAAGGAAGCAGTGTGTGGGGCAGACACAGAAGCGGCCCAGGGGCCCCCGCAGCCCGCCCCAGCCGTATCCCACCTGCTCCATGCTGCCGCCCGCGGGGGGGGGAGCCGAAGGGGCGGGCTGATATGGGCTAAGCCACGCCCTGTGGGCGGGTCGTATGCAAATGAGAGCCGGGAAGGGCGCTCGAAGACCTTTCATACGGCGATGAAGAACGGGGGGAGGGGCCGTTAGCCCGTGGGACTCCCCGCTGCGGTGGGAGGTGGGCGGGGGAGCGATACCTCAGCCAGGGCATTAACCACGGGACTCCCGCTGCAGGATCTGATGGGGGGAGCTCCAGACAGGGCAGTAACCCACGGGACTCCCTGCTGCAGGGTCAGATGGGGGGGAAGAAATAGCTCAGCCAGGAAATCCACTGAAGAACAGCCGCTATCCCACCGCCACCCCCCAGCAAAAAGTAAAAAGTAAGCTTCACTTTAAACTTTTTTATTAATACCAGCTTCGTTCCGTGCCCCCCACCCCGGCCTCTGCCCCCTGCTGCCCACACTCACCCCTCGCCCCCACTGCCATAACCTGGCAAGTGTCCGTGTCTCTTCAGGGTAGACCCCACACCCTGCAGCACTTGGAGAAGCCACCCGGGGGGGGGGGAGAGAAGGACAGCCAACCCCCAGCAGGAGGGCCAGAGTGGGGTAGGAGAGCTGGGGGGAGCGGGGTGCCAGAAGCCCCAAGCTAGTGGGGGGGGGGGGAGTGGGGGCCTGGGCAGGATCGAATTCCCCCACCCCTGACAGAGCTGTGCTACATTTTTCCTCCTTTTGGTTTTTGGGTTTTTTTTTGTAAAGAAAAAAAAAGTTTTTTTTTAAAAAAAATTATTAAAAAAAACCAACGAGCGTCGGGAGAATCCACCGAGTCTGGCGCCGGCCCTGGGAGAGAGAGAAAGAGCAGTTAGGGGGGCCCTGGAACCCAGCCCGCCCGAGCCCGCAAGCGAGCCTGGAGGGGAGCCGGCTCCCCCGAGAGGCAAGGCCCCAGGCCCCCGCGGCTCACCGGGCTCAGCGGTCCGTGGTGGTGCGCAGGTCTGTGGTCAGCGGGTCGTGCTGGATGGTCTGGTGCAGCATCAGCGCCAGCAGCCCGGCCCGGTTGGTCATGGCCATGCGCACATTGCGCTCCTGCTCAACAGCTCGTCCAGCTTGTACCACTGCCAAGAGCAGGAGGTGCCGTTACACGCAGCCACCTCTGGGGCAGGGCAGCTGGGAACAGCCGCACATAACGCTGATGGGGACAGCTCGGCCGGCCGTGAGATGCAGCTAGCTCTGGGGCAGGGCAGCTGGGGAACAGCCGCACATAACGCTGATGGGGACAGCTCGGCTGGCCCTGAGATGCAGCTAGCTCTGGGGCAGGGCAGCTGGGGAACAGCCGCACATAACGCCGATAGGGCCAGCTCGGCCGGCGACAACAGACAGAGACTGGGTCAGGAAAAGGGGAGCTCCCTACTCAGTTTAAAAGCGTGGGAGGGCTGAGGGTGGGGGGAATTTCTTCAGTCAGAAGGAATCAAATGAGTTGGGATCATGCCTAGATTTTAGTGCCTGGGCCTCACTGCCAGGGGAGAGTGGCCCTGCCAGCCTCCCAACCCCCAGTGCCTGGCCCTGCCCGCCAGGGGAGGGTGCCCCGTGCCCGGCCCCCCAGGGCCCTGCCCTGACCACCAGGGGAGGGCGCCCCCTGCCCAGCCCCCCAGGGCCCTGCCCTGACCACCAGGGGAGGGCGCCCCCTGCCCGGCCCCCAGCGCCCTGCCTGGCCCCCCGGCCCTGACCACCAGGGGAGGGTGCCCCCTGCCTGGCCCCCCAGCACGGCCCTGCTCCGTACCACGCGCACTCTCTCCAGGTCCACCTCGGCCCGGCGCAGTTTCTCCCAGCAGTAGTGCCGGTTGCATTTCCTCTTGGGCACGCGGCAGAAATCGCCAGTGAGCTCAGACACGTCCTTGACCAGAGGGCAGCCGCACACCTCGTCCACCGACACCTGGAGGGGGCATCACAGGGTTCGCACCCACGCTGCCCCTCACTGCCGACCCGCAGCCCCCCGCTAGCCCAGCCCTGCCCCCCGGCCACAGCCAGGGCCCTCACCTTGGGGTCGCGGGAGTGCTCGGGGCACAGCACCTGCAGTCGCTTGCAGTACGTCTTGCTCTGAGGATTGTAGACGTCACAGAAGAGGCGGGTGGCCTGGGGAGGGGAGACATGGTGCCCGGGTGAGAGGCGGCAGCTGCTACCAGCTGCCTTGGGGGGGGGGGGACTCCATACGCCTAGGAAGACCTAGGCAGCATTGCCCCATTGTTCAGAGAGGGAAACTGAGGCACATGCATGTGCATTCAATCCTGCCTGTCAGAGCCAGAGCGAGAAACCCAAGTGTCCTGGCTCCCGGCTCCCCTGCTCTAACCACTAGACCCCACCCTTTTCCCAGAGCCAGGGAGAAAACCCAGGAGTCCTTGGAAATTGTCTGAATGTCTTACGTGGGGTTCCACAGGGATCTGGTGGTGTTTTACATCTTTATTAACTACCAGGATGTGGGGAGAGACCGATCCAGTGTAGAGACGGCACAAAGCGAGGGGGGGTTGCCAACCCGGAGGACAGAGCTAAAATTCAGAGGGATCTTGATAAATCGGAGAACGTGGCTATCGCCAACACAATGAATTTCAATGAAGGCCCCGTGGAGGGTGGAAAAACCCAACGCACAATACCAGACTGGAGGAGAAGGGGAGTCCCTAGCCGCAGACCCACACGCCGGCGGGGGACCGCGAGACGGTCGTCACGTTGTAGTACTAGGATTTTATGTTTGTACTTGGTATAACTTTGAATGAAGAATAAAGAATAATAATGTAACAAAGGGCGGGCAAACTTTTTGGCCCAAGGGCCCCATGGGGTTTCTGAAATTGTATGGAGGGCCGGTTTAGGGGAGGCTGTGCCTCCCCAAACAGCCAGGCATAGCCTGGCCCCCAACCCCTATCTGTTAGGGGAAATCAACCTAGTTAGCATATGTGACTCCATTTTGGATTTCCTGTCGGCCATTAACTAGAAGCGAGCACATCAGTACCAAGGAAGGAAGGATCCTTCAGTGTAGACAGCTGGACGGTTTCAAGATAAGGGAAATGAAGGAGACAGGAACCAGCCGACATGCCTGAAGTTTTTCGCACGGGGAAGGTGGCTGCAGGGGAACGGCCGTAGAGAAGGAGAAGGCCTGTTTATTGGTTTAGGCCCCCCCGAGCCACACAGGCAGGATGTTTTGCCCCCAGTGTATAATCTTTGTGTAACCTGTAACAGAGCAGGACCACGCTCCAGCGTAATAAACCTACAAACTTTGAGACACTCTGCAGTCTGTCTTTATTTGGGTGCCTCAGCCTAGAAACGAACTGTACGTGTCCTAAGTGGAATCATTCGTAACAATCGGACCGCCCCCTGGGACTCCTGCCCCATCCGCCCCGCTCCCTGTCCCCCCACCGGGACTCCTGCCCCATCCATCCACACCCCTCCCACCCGCTCCCTGTCCCCTGACCACCCCCCCGGGACTCCTGCCTCATCCATGCCCCCCTGCTCCGTGTCCCCTGACTGCCCCCCGAGGACTCCTGCCCCATCCACTCCCCCCTGCTCCCTGACCCCCCCACAGGGACTCCTGCCCCATCCATCCACACCCCTCCCACCCGCTCCCTGTCCCCTGACCACCCCCCCAAGGACTCCTGCCCCATCCACTCCCCCCTGCTCCCTGACCACCCCCGGACCTCCCGCCCCTGACTGCCCCTGTCCCCATTCGACCGCGCTGACCCCTATCCACAGCCCCGTCCCCTGACCACCACCCCAAACTCTCCTGCCTTCTGTCCAACCCCCCTGCTCCCTGCCCCCTCACCGCGCTGCCTGAAGCACCGGTGGCCGGCAGTGCTAGAGCCGCGGCACCCGGCTAGAGCCAGCCACGTCACCGGGCAGCACAGAGCACCGGGTCAGGCCGGGCTCTGCAGCCGCACTGCCCGGCAAGAGCTCGCAGCCCCGCCGGCCAGAGCACTGCATCAGCAGCACAGTGAGCTGAGGCTGCCGGGGAGAGGGAACAGCAGGGGAGGGGCTGGGGGCTCGCCCCCCAGGCCAGGAGCTCAGGGGTCGGGCAGGAGGGTCCCGCAGGCCGGATGTGGCCCACGGGCCGTAGTTTGCCCACCTCTGATGTAGCATGTATTACGTGTATTGATGTATGATATGATGTGACCATATTCTGCCAGCCACCCTGTCTGAAAGCAGGAAGTGTGCCAGTGGTAGAGATGCATCAGCCCGAATCTTGTGTCTGAAGCCGATTTCAAGGCAGTAATAGACCTTTAGGGTCACCACTTTTTTGGAGGTTTAAAATTAGCGTTTTGAAATAAGTAAAAGAATGTGACAATTGTTTTCTCCTGCCTTGCCAGTTGATGTTCCTGTTCAAATGCTCTGGGTAAATCAGTCCTGTGTTGTGTGTGAATGAGGAATGTGTGGGTTAAGAGATAAGTCTGAAGGCCATTGCCAGACCAGATGTTCTAGGGAGGAACCAAGAACAGCGTAAAGGTGCCAGGAGTCTGCAACATGCCCCTGTTGAGAGGTCAGAGGAAGGCAGATTGACGACTCTAAAGATGCGGCAGGCACCTATCAATGGGGACAAGATAGCTGTGATCAAAACTAGCCTGGGGTAACTCCCCTAGTGACAGATGACGGAACAAGATAAAGGATGAGGAGGACAATTTAAGAAAACAAACGGCGATTGATCACAGCACAAAGGTGCAAAACTCATTGGTCCGAAGGAAGGAAAATCATGATAGAAACAGGGGGCCTCGCCATGAACCTTTGGGTTCGTCCTCCCAAGATTTCCCCGGAGCACTGTGTCGTGACCGACGGAACCCAGCTCCTCCCTACCCGTGATCAACCTAGCTGGCCACCAGATTGATCCGGACTGGTACTTATGACATCAACGCGTGGGACAAGGAGTGTGTGTGTGAGAGATTAAATGCATATGCTAATTGTTGCGTTTCCAATAAACGCGGCGTATTGCCTTTTCCCCTGAAAAAGATCCTGTGTGCTTCTTATCAGCATAACAGTGTGCCCCTGGAGTGGGACAGGGGGACATTTTCGGCAGCAGCGGGCATGACTGAGCAGGCCCTTTTAGGAACCCCTCTGCTCACCCCGGACGGGGAAGGGGTGCCCCAAACACAGGCAATCCCACCATACCTGACTGGAGAACTGGCTCCAGGGGGATCGCACCCTACGCAGTCGAAAACCAAAAAAATGTTTCTTGCAACTCGGCCTGTCCGTGCCCTGCTAGATGGATCAAAAAGCGAAAGACCCCAAGGCAGAGCAGCAATTGTCGCCTGGGATACAACAGCGACATCACTGCTCTTGGCAAGACACGACGTGCCCATCAGAGTATAACCACCGCCCTCCAGTGGCCTTCTTCTGGAAAGGAAAACCAGCACACGACAGGCCAATACCCGGTGTTGGCTTTGCCCTCAAGAACTTTCTAGTCAACCGCCTGATTGAGCTCCCCGGCACCATCAACGAGCATCTTATGCATCCATTCCCAAAACAGAGAAGATAATCCTCTTAGGGGACTTTAACGCAAGAGTTGGCCGAGATTCTAACATATGGAGTAGCACCACTGGGAAGGAAGGAAGGACTGAGTCGGCAAGACCACTTCCAATGGGATCCTCCTGCTCAGCCAATGTGCAAAGTGTGACCTTGTGATCACAAACACAGTCTTCAGGCAAAGCAACAAGTACAAAACAACTGGGCAACACCCCCGCTCAGAACAGTGGCACCTCCTCGACTAGGTCATTGGAAAAACACAGGATCGAAGAGATGTCCAAATCACCTGTGTCGTGAGAGGAGCCGATGCTTGCCGGACCGACTCCCGCCTGGGGAGGTCAGTCATGTCCCTCAGGATTGCACCGAAACATAGAAAGCAATCCAAATCACACAGACAGCAACACAACAGCCAAAGACGTCGATCCTCAGTGCACCGAGAGACCTTCAAACACTCCTCAGTGAAAAACTGGCCATATGCACACCTGGAAACGACAACACATGCGTCAAGGAAGACTGGGAAGCCATAAAACGGCCTACCCACAAGGCTTGCGAGGAATCCATCGGCCTTGCTGCCCGCTGCCATCAGGACTGATTTGACAACAACAACGTTGCGATTACAGCCCTTTTGGGCCAGAAGAGAAAAAGCTTTCTGCGATTGGCAAAACCAACCACTGTCCAGTCAGAAGCAGGGCTCTCTCCAACAGCTCAAAGGAGCATCCGAGAAATCAAAACAAAAGAAAGCCAAACGTTCGCTGACCGACACCATGTGTGGAGTTTTTTTGGTGAGACAAAGACCCTGTACGGACGAAGCTCACGGGGCCTCATGCCGCTGAGCTCCGAAGATGGTAGTGCCCTTCTTAAAGGGAACGGATCCATCAAAGAGCGCTGGAAAGAACATGGCCAAAAGCTTCTAAATCGAGAATCGACTGTGACTGACGACGCGAGCGACTCCATCCCTCGGCACCCAATCTGGGAAACTCTTGCCAACCCACTGACGCCTGATGGGATCTGCAAAGCAATTAATCAAATGTAGACCAGTAAAGCACCAGGTCCTGATGGCGAACCAGCTGAAGTACTGAAAGCTGGGGGAGAAACACTGACTAACAAGATTCATTTGCTGCTCCTCAAAATCTGGCGCACCGAAGAAATCCCCGCTGACTTACGTAACGCTAACAATGTCACCATTTTCAAAAATGGAGACAGTGCCGACTGTGGCAAGTACCGAGGCACTGCCCTGCTCTCCATCGCTGGGAAGATTCTTGCTAGAATCTCACTGAATCGCCTGTTTCCTCTTGCAGAGGAAGTACGGCCAGTGTCCCAGTGTGGCTTCAGACCATCACGAGGCACCACCGACGTGATTTCCGCAGCCAGGCAGATCCAGAAAAAAGGCCAAGACCACCACCAGGAGCTGTATATGGCCTTTATCAATCTGACCAAAGCCTTCAACTCTGTCAACCATGAGGCTCTGTGGAAAATCATGTCAACGTTTGGCTGCCCAAGCAAATTTATAACCACGGTAAGACTCCTCCACGACCGGATGACTGGCTCCATCTTCTGCAGCGGCTCTGCCTCTGAGCCCTTTGTCGTCCGAACTGGCGTAAAACAAGGCTGTGTACCGGCACCCTTTTCTCCGTTTTCTTAGTAGCTACGAAAACACTAACCCAAGACTGTCTACCACAGGGCACTGGCTTCCAATATCGGACTGACGGCCACCTCTCCAACCTTTCTCGTCTCCCTGCCAGAACGAATATCGGCAACAATAACCAAACTCCGGTACGCATATGATTGGGCGGTAGTTGCACACTCGAAGGAGGATCTACAAACAGCCCTTAATTGCTCCTCTGGGCCCTGGTCTACACTAGGACTTTAGGTCGAATTTAGCAGCGTTAAATCAATGTAAACCTGCACCCGTCCACATGATGAAGCCCTTTATATCGACTTAAAGGGCTCTTAAAATCGATTTCCTTACTCCACCCCGACAAGTGGATTAGCGCTTAAATTGGCCTTGCCGGGTCGAATTCAGGGTACTGTGGACACAATTCGATGGTATTGGCCTCCGGGAGCTATCCCAGAGTGCTCTATTGTGACTGCTCTGGACAGCACTCTCAACTCAGATGCACGATTGTCTGCTGTTGCTCTGACGCAGGGAGGGGCGACTGACGACATGGCTTACAGGGTTGGCTTACAGGGAGTTAAAATCAACAAAGGGGGTGGCTTTACATCAAGGAGTATTTCAGGCAGGACTTCACGGAGGGTTCCAATAAGAAATGGTGCACCTAAGTTATTGTTCTTATTGGAACAAGCAGGTTGGTCTGGCCTCTGATTGATACATGGCTAGATTTACCTCACTGCACCTTCTCTGTGAGTGACTGCAGTGTGACCTAGAGGAATGAGTCCCCTAGATGGGGGGCGGGAGGGGGGTTGCAAATGAGTACAAAACAAATCTGGTCTATTTCTTGTTTTGATACACTCCATCTATCTTTTAGATCTTTGGCTGGCAGCAGACGGTGCAGAAGGACTGCATGCCATCCACATTTCATGGCTGCTCAGCAGAAGATGGTACAATAGGACTGCTAGCCATGCTCATCTCTTGCCTGCCCGGTACAAGAGGACTGCTAGCAATCCGTATCGCCTGCCTGCTCACCATAAGACGGTTCAATAGGACTGACTGCAGGACTAAAGAGAATGACCAGATCAAGTCACTCCAAATTTAGTCCCTGCGCCCATGTCTGCCCAGGCGCTCCTGATCGACCTCACAGAGGCGACCAGGAGCACCTCGGACATGACGATGACGGCTACCAGTCCTACTGTACCGTCTGCTGCCACAAGGCAAGGGGTTGCTGCTGCTGTGTAGCAATGCAGTACCGCGTCTGCCAGCACCCAGGAGACATACGGTGACAGTGAGCTGAGCGGGCTCCATGCTTGCCGTGGTATGGCGTCTGCACGGGTAACCCAGGAAAAAAGGTGCAAAATGATTGTCTGCCCTTTCTTTCACGGAGGGAGGGAAGGGGGGCCTGACGACATGTACCCAGAACCACCCGCAACAATGTTGTAGCCCCATCAGGCATTGGGATCTCAACCCAGAATTCCAATGGGCAGCGGAGACTGCGGGAACTGTGGGATAGCTACCCAGAGTGCAACGCTCCGGAAGTCGACGTTAGCCTCGGTACTGTGGAAGCACTCCGCCGAGTTAATGCACTTAGAGCATTTTCTGTGGGGACACACACACTCGAATATATAAAAACGATTTCTAAGAAACCGACTTCTATAAATTCGACCTAATTTCGTAGTGTAGACAGACCCTGAAACTTACAAAAGCCTAGGGCTAACGCTGAACATCGACCAAAAAAAAGGTCCCTGCCAGCCAGTCCCCGGTCAATCGTCGGACCCAGCAAGGAAGATCTATATCGACAAAAAAGAACTGGAAAACAGAGAAGGCAGCCATCTCTCACAGAGGGCAGACAAAGACGTCGAGATCCAGCCCAGAATTCGCCATGCCAGCTTTGCCTTTGGCGACTGTCTCACCGGGTTTTCAACACTCACAGCATGGGAACGCACACGACACTTGTAGTTTATAAAGCGGTGGTCAGCCCAGCTCTCCTCTACGGCTGTGAGACGTCGGTGACCTACAGGAAAAACCTGAAAAACCTGGAACGCCAGCACCGGGACTTTCTCTGGAAGATCCTCAACATAAAGTGGGAGGATCGTCGCACTAATCTCAGTGTCCTCACGGAGGCCAACACCCTTAAGATGAACGTCAAGAGATCTGGCACGGACACCACGCGCCGGGGGAGAGCAGCCCAGGATAGGGGTAACTGGCGAAGACTTGTCAGAGAGGGAGCGTCCACTTTTGAGGAAAATCGCCTTGCCCCGGTCGCAGAAAAACGCCAGAAAAGAAAGAACACACGACTGTCCTGCAGCAATCGCGGGTCAGCTCTGTCTTCTAACCCCATCTGCAACGTCTGCCAACGAGCCTGCAGCTCAAGGATCCGACTCCTCAGTCCCCAAAGGACCCATGAAAAACAAAACCTGTGGAAGAGATCATGCTCGACCTCAAGGGGTCGCTGATGCTATTGCAAAAAAAGCACATGCAATTTTAGATTGCATTAACAGAGGCATAGCCAGCAAGTCGCAGGAGAGGACAGGACCGCTCGGCTCTGGCTAGGCCTCAGCTGGAGGACGGTGTCCGGTTTTGGTCACCAATGCATAGAAAGGATGTGGAGACAATGGGTAGGATCCAGAGGCGAGCGCCAAAGACGATCAAAGGGGAGGGACGCCAGCCATGTGAGCCAAGGCGGCAGGAACTGGGTACGCTCAGTTTGGAAAAGAGATTGAGGGGGGACACGACAGCGCTCTTCGAATACTCGAAAGGCTGCCATAGAAAAGATGGAGACAGGTCGTTCTCTCAGAGGGCAGCACGAGAGACCGTGGGTTCAAACTACAGCACAGCAGATTGAGATTAAATCTCAGGGAAAACTTCTGGCCGGGAAGAGCAGCAGGACGATGGAACCGAGGCCTCGGGAGGTCGTGGACGCTCCTTCGAGGAGGGTTTCAGGCGGAGGCCAAAGCCATCTGTCTTGGATGATTTAAATCCTGCAGCGTGGTCAGGGGTCAGCTTAGGTGCCCCTTGCGGTCCCCTCTAACCCTACAGGTCGAGGAGTCTATGAAGGTACATGCAAGTGGGGCAGAGAGGAGGACTGTAGCAATCAAAGACAACGGGTGAAACCCCTCAGGGGAATTACAGTGACGTGGGAACCAAAAGCAGTGGAATGGTCAAGAGAGGGGACAACAGGCAGAGGGAGTCAGTGGGAGAACCATATGTGGGGGGGAACCAAGGGGTCAGGTTGGTGGGGGAAGGTTTAGAAGATGGACAACGTCAGCCCATATGGGCTGGGACTCACCCCTCTATGCGGGTTGGGTACATGGATCCGAAAGACGTCTGGCTCTCGTACTGCAGGGGAAGGGAGAACACAGGGCTCATCAGTGCACCGGGAGGGGGAGGGGGACGGGGACAAGACAGGGGAACAGCCGCACGTAACGCCGCATGGCTGTCAGATGCGGCCACCTCTGGGGCGGAGCAGAGGGGGGAACAAGGGGAGAGTCTGTGTTTCCCGGGCCCCGCAAGGCAGGGCAGCGTACCTTGGCGTAGCAACGTTCCATGTGGCGCAGCGCCACCTTGGGGTTGATGGGGTGCCCGCAGGAGACGCAGAAGATCTGCAGGTCGGTGTCGTCGCTATCTCCCTCGTTGGTCTGTGGGGAGAGAGCAGGGAGGGCCCTGTTAGTGCTGCCCCATCAGGGGGATCCCTGAGCTCGGGACAGCTGGGGAGAGAACCCAGGAGTCCTGGCTCCCAGCCCCCCCACCCTGCTATAACCC
Organism: Natator depressus; assembly: GCF_965152275.1. Taxonomy (NCBI): domain Eukaryota; kingdom Metazoa; phylum Chordata; order Testudines; family Cheloniidae; genus Natator; species Natator depressus. The sequence continues at coordinate 22,068,938 of NC_134256.1, read as the reverse complement.
ACCAGACCCCACTCCCCTCCCAGAGCCAGAGCTCAGGCGTCTAGCCCCGCCCACCTCCTCATCCTCCTTGATGGCCTGCTGCTTGGCCTTGCCGATGATGGCCTCCAGCTCGTGGAAGCGACGCTCCATCTCCTGCAGCCGCAGCCGCGCCTGCTGCTGCTCCCGCCGGATCCGCTCCAGCAGCTTCTTGCCGTGCTCCTCCGCCACGCACGGGCTCTGCTGCCACTGCTGGATGCGCTGTGGAAGGATCTCGTAGATCCGGCTGGAGGGGGAGAGACAGACAGACTGACCTGCGGGCAGGGATACTGGTCTGGGGGCCCCATGGGTCTGATCCAAGGTTGGCGGGACACAGAGCTGCGGGCCCCAGGGCCGGATACAGAGCTGAGGGACCCTCCGTGGGTCTGATCCGGGGTAGGGATATGGGTCTGGGGGGCCCCCATGGGTCTAATCCAAGAGGGAGGATATGGGGCTGGGGGTACCCTGTGGGTCTGATCTGGGGTGGGGATCTGGGGTTGGGGGGGGGCCTTGTGGGTCTGATCGGGGTGGGGGTGATACTGGGCTGAAGGGCTCCTGTGGGTCTAATCTGGGGCAGGAGGAGATACCGGGCTGGGGGGGCCCATGGTTCTGATCTGGGATGGGGGGTGTCTCATCCGGGGGTATATGGGGCTGGGGGGAGGGGTCCTGTGGGTCTGATCCAGGTGATTGGGATGGTGCCAATGCCATGGGGCACCCCTGCTGGGACCCGGGGATTCCCAGGCTTGGAGGTTCCAGGGGTCGGGGCTGCGTCCCCCAGGCAGGGGTGGGGCCGGGGCCCTTACTTGGCGGCCAGCTTCATGCCACACTCCTCGGAGCAGTACTTGGAGGCGGCGCGGGCTGGCTGGACGCAGCCGGGGCCCAGGCACTGATGCAGCGAGGCCGGGTCCTTGGCGTCCGGCCGCTCGGCGTGCCGCGACCGGTCCCGGTGCTTCTGCTTCTGCTTGTGACGCTTGTACTTCTCCTCCTTCTTCAAGGGGGGAGAGGCCGCATCAGCGCCCTGCAGCCCCCACCGGGCCATCTCCCCCTTTCCACCCGCAGCCAGGGGCCCCTCCATGACCAGCCCCCGTGCTCTAACCCCTAGCCCCCACTCCCGTCTCAGAACTGGGGACAGAACCCAGGAGTCCTGGCTCCCAGTGCCCCCTGCTCTAACCACTAGCCCCCATTCCCGTCCCGGAGCCAGGATATACCCCACGACTGGGGAAAGTCTCCGTGACGGCTGCAATTGGCTCCTACCTTCTTCTCCGATTTCTTCTCCCGCCTCTTGACGTGCTTGACCTTCACGGCGCGTTTGCGGAGCACGGGGTCCAGGAACGGGGCATCCTCCGGGTCGCTGAGCCACGGCTGGGGGTGGGGTGGGGGGAGTGGCAGGAGAGGAGACAAGGATGAGACCAGCACCCTCTGAGTGAGCTAGAGAGGCCACAGACCCTAGATACCCCCCTGCTCCTACCAAGCGGGCTACAGAGGCTTTCTGAGCCCTCAATGACGCTCTATCCAGGCTCCTGTCCAGGGAGACCCCCACATGTACTCGGAAAAACAGAGCCCAGAGGCTGAACATTCAGGGATGGGACTCCCTGCATGGAGATGCAGCCACCTGTGGGGCAGGGCAGCTGAGGAACGGCCACAGAGTAAAACGATTTGGAGACTGCTCTATCTGGACACACGGCGCCTGGGTTCTCCCGGGGCCCTGCCGCGCGTGGGATCCCGCAGGTTGGGTGGGGCCCTCACCAGGTTCTGGTCGTCGAAGGCTCCAGCACAGAACTCTTGGTATAAGTCGGGGTCAATCGGGAGGTCGTCGTCCGACAGCGGCTCAGGGGTGGCGGACGATTCCAACTGCTCTTTCAGCATCTGCAGGTCTTCGTCCCGCCCCCGCAGCATCTGCCAAGAGGGGGTTAGACACTTGCTGCCTGACACCTCAGACCTACCCCCTCCCCTGTGGCTGCCCCACACACAGACAGGGAAACTGAGGCACAAAGAGGGGAAGAGACCAGTCCATGATCAAACTGCAAAAGCTGGGAATAGGACCTGACTCCCTTTCCCCACTAGACCCCACTCTCTTCCCAGAGCTGGGGAGAGAACCCAGGAGTCGTGGCTCCCAGGCACCTCCCTGCTCTACCCACTAGCCCCTTCGCCCCTCCCGGACCTAGGAAGAGAACCCAGGAATCCTGCAGGGAAATGGGCACAGAAAGGATGGAGCCAACTTACCGAGGCTGGGAAATACTTATATGATTCCTAGAAAGAAAAGAAACACTCTGGTAAGCAGCTTGGATGACATGCAGCCATCTCTGGAGCTGGGCAGCTGGGTAATAGCCTCCAAACGGAGCATACAGGTGTTTAGGACAGGAAGTGAATGCTCCAGTACTCACCCGTGCCCGGACCTGGCACTGCCGCAGACGGCACTTCTGACGGATTTTATTGGGCCCTCCAAATTTCTTCATGTCGCGGCAGAAGTCACACTGCCCACAGTCCTCTGTCCGCCGGCACGCCTCGCACTCCCCACACATCCGTGCCGAGCGCTTGATCTGCTGTTGCGGATGAGAGAACTGTAAGAATGACAAGTTTGCACATTGTAGAAAGATGGAAGTCATCCTTAAATAGGGGCGTCCTTAACTGGGGGCAGGAGAAAGAGAGACCATTTTTACTCTCACATCTTTGAAATTATCACTCCATCCACTGCCTTCAAATCTGACTTGCTCTTGCCTCTTGGTGAGATCTATCAAACAAGCCAGGTTTGAGATTTCTACCTTCCTCTCAGTCTCTCTCCTAAAACATCCCCAGCCCCTTTAGATTCTTCCTTGCAAAGAGACAATTTAGCATGTGCCCCTCAGTCCAAAGCTGAAGTTGGCTGGTAAAGAGAAACACCCCTGTAATCTGGAAACAGATCTTTGTACCCTTTAAGAATTTTAATCAGTTTGGCATCACAACCATCACTTTAAATATTGCTAACTAAGGACTGCAACCCTCCACACCCAAAAATCGTGGATACTTTTTAACCAAGTCTAGCTGTTTGCATCCACAAATCCACAATTTGGAGCTCTGCATTTTATCCGGCATACCCAGAAATAACCGTGGGCGTAAAGGGAGAGTCTAAGCCAAGCCCCCGTTTAAAATGCAGTGGCTCATGCTTCTGTTTAGAGGGAAATATTCCTAGCAAGTTTCATTCACTTTCTTTGCAATGCAATCTGTTGCTTAACCGCCCGGTTCCCTTCTGTTCCTCGTGCCATCTGCTAGATTTCAGCTGCCACAGCAGAAGAAAATCATGGTGCATTTCACGGATTAATTCCAGTCCCCGCTAGTAGCAAAGTCCCCATAGCTGCATCCAATTTTGGGGCCCTAATAAGCCAGAGAAGGGACTAGGTGTTTTGTTTGGTTTTTTAAACACAATGCATTTCCTGCTGTTGCGGCTCGTCAATCGCAGCATTTTGCTTTCCCAACAACACTGAGATTTTAGCGCAAGAGGGGCGCCCGAACCGACGCCGGCCCACGCGTCAAAGAGCACTCCCAGCGGCAGAGGCTCAGGATTCATCCCAATCGAGAAACACTTCCATGGAAACCAAACAGACCCAGCTCTCCTGCAGGGCTAACTCCGCACCGAGCTTACGGCTTGGAAACGGGGCTAGACTCTTCCCAGCTGGCGCGTCCTTAAAGCGGCACCTATCCCGTGCTCAGCCACCCTCCCACAAAAAAAACCCCTCAGGGCTACCTCCCCTTTCCTCCCCAAAGACCATACTCCAGAAATATGAAGGAAGAATTGAAAAGAAACGGTCAGGTCGCTTTCAAAATCTCCTGGCACAACTCACTGGAGGGGAGTGCTGCCACTCAAAATGGGATGGCTCGCCTGGTGCCAAGATGCAGCCACCTCTAGGGAGGGGCGGCTGGGGAATGGCCGCCCATAAGACCACATAGCAACTCAGTCAGAACTATCTGCCTGGGGAATCAGGGGTATCAGACTCGATTCCAGGGTGTTTACCCTCAACTCTGCCCACGGGGAAGGGCAGGAATGAGAGGGAGGATCAAGAGCGCACCCCCCATGGGCAGGAACGGGGAAGGGCAGCGACTGGAACCCGCCAGGGCCCGGCTGGCACTTAGAGCCGCTCTTGGAACCCTGCGGCTTAGCTCCCTGGCAACGCAGCCCACTGGCTCATGGGATAGAATCCCGTCCCGCAGAACGTCCTCACCTGGCCACCTACTTTTGACCCACGGCTCTGGTCCAGGGCCAGCTCCTGGGCCTTCTTCCTCAGCTCGTCCTTCTCAGACCGATCCCGCTCGCCCTCCCGCTCCTTCTCTTTGGATTTTTTGTGCCGGTATCGGATCTCCAAGGCCGGGTTCTTATCTGCGGTGGGGAAATGAAAGCACATCACAGACAGAAATACCAAGGGGATAGCCCCACACCCCTCCCAGAGCCAGGGAGAGAACCCAGGAGTCTGGGTTCCCCGCCCCGTTCCTCACCTCGGCACTGCAGACAGTACCATTCCCGAATGGCCTTCGCCATCTTCTCTGTGATGTTGATACAATTGCCATGGAACCACTCATTGCAGTTATCACAGCCTCTGAAGGGATAGGAAAGATGGAAGAGTCAGAGCGCCCCTGACTGAGCCCCCCGCCCTGCACCCCCAGTGCCCGGCCCGGACTGCCAGAGGAGAGCCCCCCACACCGAGCCCCATGCCCCTGAGTGCCCAGCACAGACTGCCAGGGGACAGCGCCCCCTGCCCAGCCCCCTATAACAGCTGGAATTTCCCAGGGGGAGTCTCACTTGGCCTGGCTCAGTGAGCAGGATGGCTGGACTGAGTCTCCCCTCAGCACTCCCACCCCCCTTCCAGCAGCCTGTATCCAGGACAGAGGCAGCCCCTTGCAAGCTCAGTGCTGGGGACCCAGGCGCCCTAGCAGCCCCCCCACCCCACCCGGTCTCCATACATCATGAAGCAGTTGATGTCCGGCTTGCGGCAGATGCAGTACACAGGCGCGTTCTCGCCATTCTCCGACTTGGACTCCTCGCCCACCGCGGCCAGCTCCGGGTCCGAGAACTCGCTGTCCTGGGGGGTGCAGGAGGGGAAGACAAAGGGCATCAGGGAACCCAGGAGTCCTGGTTCCCAGCCCCCTCCTGCTCTCAGCCACCAGACCCCTCCCCTCCCAGGGAACCCAGGAGTCCGCACTCCCAGCCCCCTCCTGCTCTCAGCCACCAGACCCCTCCCCCCCAGGGAACCCAGGAGTCCGGGCTCCCAGCCCCCTCCTGCTCTCAGCCACCAGACCCCTCCCCTCCCAGGGAACCCAGGAGTCCGGGCTCCCAGCCCCCCTGCTCTCAGCCACCAGACCCCTCCCCCCCAGGGAACCCAGGAATCCGGGCTCCCAGCCCCCTCCCCTCCGGAGAACCCAGGAGTCCGGGGCCCCCCCTTACCATGGTCCCTCCCAGCCCCTTGGTGTGGATGGAATCAAGACAACAAGGGCTCTGGGGCAGGAAGTTCCGACAGCCCCGCCCCCAGGCAGCTACTTCCACTTCCGGGGTCATCCGGACACCCTGGCCAAAGGCGCCGCCACCACCCCCAGCCAGCACAGCTGCCCGCTTCCAAGATGGCCGCCGTCAGGGCTATGACGTTTCTCCCAGTTGGCCTCTGCCCGCTTCCAAGATGGCCTCCCCCAAGCCCCTCTGAGAGTGACGAGCGCCTCAGGCAAGAAGGCCACGCCCCTAAGGATCTGCGCTGCCTGAGCGGCAGGATCAAATATGTCTGCTTCAGCGCTACTTAATGCACCATTGAGCCGGAGCGGCCATCTTTGATACTGGCAACTGCAAGACACGTTGACTCAAACAGGTCGTCTAAATAACCAGATAGATACAGTGCATGGGGATAGATAGACAGATAGATGGGGTGCATGGGGATAGATAGATAGATAGATAGATTAGATAGAGGGGGTGTATGGGGATAGAGGGGGTGCATGGAGACAGATAGAGGAGGTGTATGGGGATAGATAGATAGATAGAGGGGGTGCATGGGGATAGATAGATAGACAGAGGGAGTGCATGGAGACAGATAGAGGAGGTGTATGGGGATAGATAGAGGGGGTGCATGGGGACAGATAGATAGATAGAGGGGGTGCATGGAGATAGATAGATAGAGGGGGTGCATGGAGACAGATAGAGGAGGTGTATGGGGATAGATAGATAGATAGATAGATAGATAGAGGGGGTGCATGGGGATAGATAGATAGACAGAGGGAGTGCATGGAGACAGATAGAGGGGGTGTATGGGGATAGATAGAGGGGGTGCATGGGGACAGATAGATAGATAGAGGGGGTGTATGGAGACAGATAGATAGATATGGGGGAGTATGCAGATAGATAGATAAATAGATATTTAATCTTAGGGGCTAGAGATCTAAAGGTGTAGGTATATGGTTAGATAGCTCAGGAACCCCTTGGTCAAATGACCCAAAATTTGGGTCACTGCCTGGGGAAGGGAAGACAAAGGGCAACCGAGAACCCAGGAGTCCTGGCTCCCAGCCCACCCCCCCCCCGTTCTCCGCTGTCAGCCGTCAGACCCTTCCCTGCCCAGAAAACCCAGGCCCAGTCAGGTTCGCAGCACTCGGAATAACCGTGCGGATTCCAGAGCGCTCAGGAGCCTCGGTGGTGTGTGGCCCAGCCCCGCACCCGAAGTGTTGCGGTAGACGTGGCCCCGCTACAATGCAGCTGCACACGCTGCCCTTTCCCCATAGCGATCTCTGGGGTCATGCCCTCTCTCCCGTGACTTTCCGTTGGGTGCCATAGGCCCCTTTGGGGCCCCCGGCCTCCACAAAGCCATGAGCATGCAGGGAGAGGTCTCCCCCGGCCACATATCATAATCGTCCCGCCCTCTAGGGATCAGGAGGGCATGGGAGGGGCCGAGCAATGATCTGGCTACTCTGGGGCCCCATCTCTGTAGGAAATCTCTTCCTGACACCCCGAGGCTCAGAGCCCGAAGCCTGGGGGCCAGTAGTGCATGTCCCAGCTGGGAGACGCTTCTGTTCATGGTCATGTGAAATCCACTCATTTCAATTCACCTCTTTGCCTCTCTGCTATCCTGCAGCAGGGAGTTCCACAGGCTACTCCTCTCAGGCATGCACGGAGCAACGCAGCCATATCCCATCTGTTATCCACTGCTCCTTCCCCTGAGCTGGGAGCCGAGGCAGCATGGGTCCCAGCGCCGCCTCCTGAGCCTCCCACCCCACTCCCAACAGCACAGGCCCCCGGGGGCTGCACTGGGACCTGGGTGTCAGTGCACCACTGACCACATGGAGAGGGCCCCTAGCGCCGTATGAAACCAAGGCAGTCTGACAAGGAAGCTCCCACTCGCTTCACACCCCTGGGACCCCAGAACGGCAGCAGCCCCCGCCGCGGGACAGAGACTGCCTGGCACAGATGTGACCACCCGCGGCTGCCCAATGGTGCCACCTGGGACTGATGCAGCCAGGTGGCTTCACCCAGTCTCGACTGAGCCCCAGCCAGTGATGGAGAATCCACCGTGCTCCTCGGGAAATCGGTTAATTCCTCCCACCATTAAAACCTGACGCCTTCTTCCCAGGCTGAATTGGTCCAGGTCAACTTCCAGGCAGTATTACAGACGGGGATAAAGTCACCCCTCCCCATTCTCTGTTCAGCTAAATAGACCGAGCCCTGGCGTCTCTCACTAACCCTTTGATCATTCTCGGGGGGCTTGCCTGACCCCTCCCCGCGGGATCCCCAGCCCCCCCTGAATGGTGGGCCGCCAAACGGGACAGATCGCGCCCGCCCTGCGTCCAATAACGGGGCAGAGGCCAGCAGGGGGAGCAGGGAAGGATGTTTTTATTCAGAACAAGGAGCCCGATACATCCAGAGGTGACTTAACTCCAGGCCGATCCTCGGGGGGGCTGTTCTAGGAGCCGCGGCTCTTGCAGCGGGGTGGTGGTTTTTAGGCTGTTTCCATGCTGGCCGGGGCACCCCCGGATTCCTGCTGTGGGGCAGAGCACAGGGCGGGGCTTATGGGGGGAGATCTGGAAGGGTCGGCCTGCCCCCCTAGCCAGGACGGTGGGGCACGGCGGGGTGAGAACGCTCAGACACTGGCGCGAGACCTTGAATCCCACCCCGAGTGTGATCGCCCCGCCCCAGGCCTGGCCCCGAGCCTGGCCCCACTGCGCTGCTGGGCGTTTCGGCTAGCAGCCTGGAAGGAAGGGCCATGGGTCCCAGCCCCAGGGGCCGCTCAGCCCCCTGGCTGTCATCTTGATTGGGATAACCAAAGGGGTTCGAGCGATTGCTGAGCCTCCCAGGGGACTTGGGCACCAGCAGGAGCCCAGAGCCAGGAAAGCAGCCAGCCAGCCAGGCCTTGCACCCCTCCAGCCAGCCAGCCGGTCCTCACACACCTCCAGCCAGCCAGTCCTTGCACACCTCCAGCCAGCCAGGCCTCGCACACCTCCAGTCAGCCAGCCAGTCCTCACACATCTTCAACCAGGCCTTGCACACCTCCAGCCAGCCAGTCAGTCCTCACACACCTCCAGCAAGCCAGGCCTCACACACGTCCAGGTAGCCCTCCCTCCCCCACACACCCCTCCATCCATACATCCTTCCCGTACACCCCTCTCTCTGCGTATCGGGGGTGTATTCTGTCCATGCGGCAATGTCCCGGTCACGGGGGTCTAGCACTGCAGACTCTGGTGGACAAGCTAGCCAAGCCCTGCCCCTTTGCACAGCACTGCGCCCTACCAGAGATTTCCCTTTGGCGCTACCATCCTCACCTGCTGGGCTTCCAGCTCGGCCGTCAGCCTGAACGAGACCAGAAATAACAGTTATAGTCAAACAACGGGAGCGCCTGCCCGGGCCCGTCTCCAGGGCATCCGAGCCCTTCACAGGGAGGAAGGGATATGGCACAAGGGCTATGGCAGGGTCCTTCCTCCCAGCAGAGAAATGCAGCCATCTCTGGAGGGGCACCAGCCGCGGCCCAGCAGAGCAGAGCAATCAGGACAGTGAGGAATCCCATAAGCCACTGGAGACACGGGGAGGGTGGAGAGAGGTGGAGTGCGCTCGACCCAGTTGGGACTGGGCCAGGCAAAGAAGGCCCAAAAAGTGCCAGGGGAGTTTCCTGGACAAACCAGTCGGGGCCTTGGACTGACTGTGATCCACAGCAAAGCAGCAGCTGCAGCGCCAAGCTCACAGAACCTGGGAGAGAACCCAGGAGTCCTGGCTCCCAGCCCACCCTGCACTCACCTCTTGAACTTCTGCTGCAATTCTGAGTGGCGGCGCGAAGCTGCCTCCAGATATTCGGTCGCTCTCTTGTTTTCCTGTTGGAACAGCTGCCTGGGGACAACAGAGGGCAGTGAACAGCCCAGACGCCTCGGTGATGGACAGCAACCCTCCCCAGCCAAGGCAGGCTGTGCTGGGAACGACTCTCTCTGCATCCCCTTGCCAAATGCTTCTCCCTGGCGGACCTCTGCCAGCGCTGTCCCAAGGCACTCTCTGCACTAGCCTAGATGGATGGTTTCATGGCAGCACCTAAGCTGCCCTCACTCCTCAAGGCAGGGATAGGACCCAGAAGTCCTTGCTCCCATCTGCTCCCGCTCTAACCACTAGAACCCACTCTCCTTCCCGAGCCAGGGATAGGACCCAGGAGTCCTGCTCGCAGTGTATCAATGCAGTACTGCTCCCCCGGTGGCGGGCACAGGGCTGGTGGCACTCAGCACTCACAGGGCACTGCTGGCCTCCTGGCTCTTCAGGAACATCCTTTCCTGGCTGGGAACTGCCTCTGCCTGGGGCAGGGAGTCCAGCTGCTTCTCGACCTGGGCCAGGTTGTCCTGGATCAGCTTGTCTAGGGCAAATGACAGACACAGCGTCACGGGGCAGCGTAACTTGGGTGCTGGGATCTCAGTGAGAACAGGTGGGGCCCAGCTCCTGGACTGAGACATGTCTGCAGAGACCAAGATCAGGGTCCCATCGTGCCGGACGCTGCCCAGACCCCGACCGAGATCAGGGCCCCATCATGCCAGGCACTGCCCTGATCCCGACCAAGATCAGGGCCCCGTCGTGCAAGGCGCTGCTCAGACCCCAACCAAGATCAGGGCCCTGTCATGCCGGGCGCTGCCCAGACCCCGACCAAGATCAGGGCCCCGTCGTGCCGGGCACTGCCCAGCCCAACCGAGATCAGGGCCCCGTCGTGCTGGGCGCTGCCCAAACCCCAACCAAGAGATGGTCCTTGCCCGCAAGCGTCTGCGCTCCAAGTAAACAAAACAGACCCGAGGGAGGATTATTCTGCCCATTTTACAGCTGGGAACTGAGGCCCAGAGAGATTCATCACCTTCGCTCAGCAAACGTTCCCTGCTCTCAGCCATGCTGCAGATCTCGGCAGCCAGCTTCTCCATGCTCTAGGAGGAGGGGGAGGGAATTCACCACAGAGCATGCTGCCATGGGGAGGAAGAAGCGTCCACGGCCTTCCCTCATGCTAACCCCCGTAGATGGGTCTTGTCCCAGACTGAAGCCTGGTCTCCGAGGGGAGACGCAGCTTGTACCAGCTAAAGAGCAGTGTCCCTGCCCCCGGAGGCCTTATATCAGGTCCCTCCCCGTAATGCTGCCACAGCGCAACACCGTGGACATCCTTGGCTTCTGCTAGCATCGAGTGTCCTCAACCCCTGTCCTGGCTCCCATCCCCTGCCCTCCCCCAGATCCCACTCCCCTCCCAGAGCCGGGGCAAGAACTCAGGAGTCCTGGCTCCCAGCCCCCCTCAAAGCCAGGTAGAGAACCCAGGAATCCCGGCTCCCAGTCAGACTCCCTGCTCTAACCCAATCCCTCCCACACGTGCCCATGTCCCCTCCCAGTAGGGTTGTGTCCCACAATCTGTCCCTAGGGGGCCGTTCCCCACCCCACGCACCCTGGAACAGCACAGGGGACCCCAATGGCTCTTACGTGGCACTCCTGGAGGGTCTTGTGCTTCTCCATCAGCTCGTCCAGCTGCTGCTCAAATTCCAGCCTGGAAACAACACAGGGTGAGGGGCTGCCATGGGGCAGAGAGTTTTGCGCACAACAGAAATACTCACAGGCACGCACAGCAGGGTTCATCCCCTCCAGCAGGGGCAGCAGGGACACACACACACACACACACAGCAGGCTGGTCCCTCCAGCAGGGGGCAGCAGAGACACACACAGAGTGTGTTACATACAGTGCAGTACCTATATGTCCCTGCTGCCCCCTGCTGGAGGACATGAGCCCTGCGTGTGTGTGTGTGTGTGTGTGTGTGTGCGCGCGTGCACGTGTGTGTGTGCGCCTGCTGGAGGGGCTGAGCACTGTGTGTGTGTCACTGCCGTCCCCAGTTGCAGGGGATGAGCCCTGCTCGGTGGGTGTGGGTGTGTCCCCCTGCTGCGGGGGATGAGCCCTGCTCTCTGTGAGTGTGTTTGTGTGTCTGTGTCCCTGCTGCACCCCGCAGGAGGAGATGAGCTCTGCTCTGTGTGTGTGTGTGTGTGTGTGTGTGTGTGTGTGTGTGTGAGAGAGAGAGACACTAAGGGCTGAATTCACCCCCCCAGAGTGACTCTCCTCCCTCTGGTGAGCAGGCGCTGGCAAGCGAGGGCCTATGGCAAAGCCGGGACTGACTAGGCCGAGCACTGTCACCTCTGCACTATGGGCCTGGCAGCTGGTTAATTATTTGTCGTTAGTTTCCTGGACAGAACAGGAACGCGCCCAGGGTGTGGAACCCGAGGCAGAGGCTCAGGCTGCAGGAGGGAGCCCGTTCGGCGGGATGCCACCATTGCACACCTAGGCCAGGCGGCTAGTGGACACACTGGGGTGTGCAACCCTGGCCTCTCTCGGAGCACTTTCCCATGGCTCGGCCCGGCTGGCACACAAGGGGCTGCCCCTAGGATGGACGCCCCAGACCCTCTAAGGGGTTTACTTTGAGGATCGGGCTGGCGTAGAGCTCACGGAGAGAGGGAGCATCTAGACTCGGGGCAGCGGGATATCCCAGAATGCACTGCCCGCTCCTGCTCATGGCCCGTGGTGACTGAGGAGGAGTGTAGGTGCGCCTGTGGGGTGCTGTGGATGACACGTGCCCATCTCCAGGAGTGTGTTGGAGCGGCAGCAACTCCCGCTTACAGAGCTGGGCGGTTCAGTCCGCTGCAGGGGGGCGGGAGCCAGTACCTCTGTTTCCTCTGCTTCAGCTTCTCCTCCTGGATCTTTGCCGTCAGCTCCTCGATGCTCTGCTTCCGATCCTGGGACAGCGTCTGCTGCCTGCCCGGGGCGAACAAGAGCGGCCCAGCCTGGTGAACCCGGGCGGCCTGACTCCCAGATGAGGGCACGAGACTCTTCGCCCGCGGGGGATCCCAAGACACTTTCCCCAGGTGAATCTATCCACCCCCCGCAAGCGGGCAGAGAAGCAGAAGCACCTGGCCCAGTATCAGGCCATGACATGAATAGAACCCAGGTGTCCTGGCTCCCAGCCTCCTCCTCCCCTGCTCTAACCACTAGACCCCACTCCCCTCCCAGAGTTGGGGACAGAACCAAGGAGTCCTTCTCTCTCTCTATGGTTCTCTGTGTCTCTCAGTCTCCGTCTATATCCCCATACATACCCCTCCATCTGTCCATCCCTCCCTCCTGCCCCAACCCCTGCCCTATCCCCCTCTCACCTCTGGGCCTCAACCTCCGCCTCCTGGCAGCGGAGCTGCAGGGTCCGCAGGACCTCTGGAAGGGACACGCATGTTAGTGAGGGGACACGGCTCCCAGAGAGACACAACGTGCTGATCCCTGCTGGGGCCACCCCACTCCCCATGGGGTGCTTGCTCTGGCCTGCCCTTGGGCAGCTCCCACTGACCTGGGGAGGCACACAGAGCCCCTGGCAGGGGCAGACTGGGGGATCCTGGTATGAGAGGATGGGGAATGGGGGGGGCACAGAGGCCCTGAGATGGGGGGAGATCGGGGGACCCTAGTGTGAGGGAGGGGGAATGGGGGGCACACAGAAGGCCTTGGATGGGGAGAGATCAGGGGACCCTAGTGTGATGGGAGGGGGAATGGGGGGCACACAGAGGCCCTGGGATGCGGGGGGAATCGGGGTACCTGGTGTGAGGGAGGGGTCACAGGGGGCACACAACGCCCCTGGGGGCACACAGCAACCCTGGCAGGGGAGAGAATGAGCAGAGAGGCAGGAAGTCTCTGAAATAGAGGGGACTGGCATGGGGGCCCACAGGGAGTCTGGGGGGCAGATTGTGGTTAAGGCTGGATCCCGGGCTGTATGCAGGTTAACGCCTGTGTGACCCGCTGGTAATGGTAATGCCTGTCTCGTCTCGAGTCCTTCTCATCAGTGGATCTCAAAGTGCGGGACCAAAGTGGTCAGTGCCTTTATCCCGGCTGTCCAGCCGTCCTCGTGTCACTCCGCCGAGTTGCTAAAGGCCTGCTCTCACCTTGCTTCTGGCTGCAGATTTCCTCCAGGTTCGACTTCTCCTTGTTCACTGCAAAAGAGTGTGGGGGGAGAAACAACCAGGCTGGGGGCCCATATCCTCTGGGTTCGGAGTTGTGTCTCACTGGCACTAGGGGGTGGGTCCAGCCCCCCACAGCATGCAGCTGGGTAGTGAAGGGGCCTGCTGCCAGAGAGCTCAGAAGACGCCGTGGCCCAAATCCTTAAAGGTATTAGGTGCCACGGGGAGTTAGGCACCGTTGAGAATCTGGGTCAAAGGACCTGAGGTGCAATGTGAGCCGCAGGGAGCGGTGCTGGGTGGGGGGTGACTTACGCTCCTCCAGCTCTGCCTGCAGTTCCTCGCTGCGCGCCTGACCATCATGCAGATCCTGGCTCAGAGCCTGCTTAGCTAAGGAGAGACCAAACGGGTTAGGGGTGAGGGTGTGGGGAGAGAGAGAGAGGGATGTCTAAGGGGCTGGAGCAGTGGTGTGAGGTGGGATGGATGGATAGATAGATAGATGGAGAGGTGTGTATGGGGATGGATGGGGTGGTGTGGGGTTGGAGGGAGGGAGGGAGAGGTCAATATGGGGTTGGATAATGGGGGGGTGTACAGGGATGGAAGGAGGGAATGGTCGGCATGGGGATGGATAGTGGGGTGTGTGTATGGAGGTGGATGGAGGGTGGGAGGAAGGGAGGGAGGGGTCAATACAGGGATGGATAGTGGGGGGTGTATAGGATGGATGGGGTGGGGTTGGAGGGAAAGAGGGAAGGATCAGTATGGGGTTGGATAGTGGAGGGGGATGGATGCGGGGCTGTGGGGTTGGAGGGGTCAAGATGGGGATGGATAGTGGGGTGTATGTATGGGGATGGATGGAGGGAAGGGTCAGTACAGAGATGGATAATGGGGGGTGTATGGGGATGGATGGGGTGGGGTTGGAGGGAGGGAGGGAAGGGTCAGTATGGGGTTGGATAGTGGGGGGGATGGATGCAGGGCTGTGGGGTTGGAGGGAGGGGTCAATATGGGGATGGATAGTGGGGTGTGTGTATGGGGAGGGAGGGAGGGAGGGAGGGGTCAGTACAGGGATGGATAGTGGGGGGTGTATGGGGATGGATGGGGTGAGATGGGGTTGGAGGGAGGGAGGGAAGAGTCAGTATGGGGTTGGATAGTGGGGGGTGGGGTGGGGATGGATGCGGGGCTGTGGGGTTGGAGGGAGGGGTCAGTACAGGGATGGATAGTGGGGTGTGTGTATGGGGAGGGAGGGAGGGGTCAGAGCGGGGATGGATAGTGGGGTGTGTGTACAGGGATGGAGGGAGGGAGGGGTCAGTACAGGGATGGATAGTGGGGTGTGTATGGGGATGGATGGGGTGAGATGGGGTTGGAGGAGGGAGGGAATGGGGTGAGATGGGGTTGGAGGGAGGGAGGGAAGAGTCAGTATGGGGTTGGATAGTGGGGGGTGGGGTGGGGATGGATGCGGGGCTGTGGGGTTGGAGGGGGGGTCAGTACAGGGATGGATAGTGGGGTGTGTGTATGGGGAGGGAGGGGTCAGTATGGGGATGGATAGTGGGGTGTTTATGGGGATGGATGGGGGGAGGGAGGGAGAGGTCAGTATGGGCTTAGAGAGCTATAGGAAGATAGGTATACATGGGGATGGATGGATTATATAGATCCCTGCATTACCAAGGGCTTGAGTCTGATTTCAGCAGCACTGGGTGAAATCCACAGTCTCTGCTCTGAATCCATGGGCTCGTTTACACACCACTTTCAAAGCCGCAGAAGCTAAACCGGAGAACGGCCTCAGCTCCTGGGTCGGCGTGTCCCTCGGCGGGGGCAGCAGCATGGCTCTGGGGGTGAAGTGTGTGTCCCCATGTAAACAGGCTCTCAGTGAGAGCAGGATCTAGCTCCTGTGGGCAGGTAGAGAGGAGCTGACATTGGGGGGCCCAGTAGCAGGCTGGCACGGCAGTAAGGGGTGCTGGGGGAGCGGGCTGCAGCCCAGTGTGCTCCGTAACAGGAGGGGACGACCCCCTGCCTTCCCTGCCCCTCACCTCGCTGCAGTCTGCTGATCCTTCCTACCAGGTCGTCCATTCGGGGCTCCAGGGTCCCTGCTGCAGAGGGAAGGGGAAAGAGAAGGATACGCCCGGTTGTGTTCCTAACACGCGTCCTTCACCCTATGCTTTTTTGAGTGTGTCTGGGCGGGAGGGGTAATTTCTCCCTTCACTTAACTGGGGGGGGGGGGAACTGAGGCACGGATAAGTGACACAGAGAGTCACTGGTAGAGCCTGGAAAAGGACACAAGAGACCTCTTTCACAGATTACAGTTCTGACAGCTAGACCCCACTCTCCCCCCCGAGCCAGGGAAAGAACCCAGGAGTCCTGGCTCCCAGCCCCACCACTCTAACTCCTAGATCCCACTCCCCCCAAGCCAAGGATAAAGTCCTGGCTCCCAGCCCCACAAGCTCTAACCCCTAGATCCCACTTCCGTCCCAGAGCTGGGGAGAGAACCCAGGAGTCCTGGCTCCCAAATACCATCCTGCAGTTGTTTCACCAGCAATAGCAGCTCCTCTGCCTTGGGTGCAAAGTCGCTGGGAACTGGGAAGAGGAAAAAAAAAACAAAGGAATTGCTTTGTTGTACAAAAGATTCAGCTCAAGCTTGTAACTGGGCTTTCTAGGGGGATTTATCCACCCCACGGCGTGCAGTAGAAGGACGCTGTGGGGTTGCCATGGATTTATCCGGCCCATGACATGAGGGAGAAGGGCACTGTGGGATTGCCATGGCGAGAGGGAGAAGGCATTTTGGGATTGCCACCCCATGGTGTGAGGGAGCAGGGCACTGTGGGATCGCTGCCTCATGGCATGAGCAAGCAGGGCACTGAGATCGCCCCCGCCCCTTGGCGTGAGCGAGCAGGGCACTGTGGGATCGCCCCCCACCTTGGCATGAGCAAGCAGGGCACTGTGGGATTGGCCTCCCCACCTTGGCGTGAGAGAGAAGGGCACTGTGGGATCACTCCGCTGGTAGTATGAAGGAGTGGGGAGTTGTGGGATTGTCCCCCACTTGGCATGAGCGAGCAGGGCACTGTGGGATCGCCCCCCACCTTGGCATGAGCAAGCAGGGCACTGTGGGATTGGCCTCCCCACCTTGGCGTGAGAGAGAAGGGCACTGTGGGATCACTCCGCTGGTAGTATGAAGGAGTGGGGAGTTGTGGGATTGTCCCCCACTTGGCATGAGCGAGCAGGGCATTGTGGGATCACTCCGCTGGTAGCATGAGGGAGCGGGGAGTTGTGGGATCGCCCCCCCTTGGCGTGAGCGAGCAGCAGGGCACTGTGGGATCGCTCCCCCTTGGCGTGAGCGAGCAGCAGGGCACTGTGGGATCGCTCCGCTGGTGGCGTGAGGGATCTGGGAGTTGTGGGATCGCCCCCCCCTTGGGGTGAGCGAGAGCATTGTGGGATCACCCTTCTGGAAGGGCATCGTGGGATTGGCCGTGATTTGTCCACCCCATGAGGGCCATTCCCCCCCTGCCCCATCTTCCTCTCACCCTGTTTACTCCCCTCCATGGCCCTATGTGCCCAGAGAGGTGTGAGGAGGGGGGGGCCTTAACACAGGCGCCTATTCACACCCCCCAGGAGGGAGGGGGAGTCTTGAAACTTCCCAGCCCCCGCGCTTTCTTTTCCCGCCGTTTTCCAACGGTTGCTACGGCTCCGCCCCTCCCCTCAGCCAGGCTCGTGCGCTGTGTTTACCACCTGCCAGGGCCCCGCCCCCTCCCCTTGGAGAAAGGGGGAGGAGCTAACCCCTCACTGCAGGGTCGGGGTGGGGGGGCAGGTCCAGGCACCAGGACTCCTGGGTTCTCTCCGCGGCTGTGGGAGGGCAGTGGGGTCTGGTGGGTTAGAGCAGGGGGGCTGGGAGCCAGGACTCCTGGGTTCTCTCCACAGCTCTGGGAGGGGAGTGGGGTCTGGTGGGTTAGAGCAGGGGGGCTGGGAGCCAGGACTCCTGGGTTCTCTCCACAGCTCTGGGAGGGGAGTGGGGTCTGGTGGGTTAGAGCAGGGGGGCTGGGAGCCAGGACTCCTGGGTTCTCTCCCCGGCTCCGGGAGGGGAGTGGGGTCTGGTGGGTTAGAGCAGGGGGGCTGGGAGCCAGGACTCCTGGGTTCTCTCCCCGGCTCCGGGAGGGGAGTGGGGTCCAGGGGCTTAGATTGGGGAGCTGGGTACAGCAACCTGAGAGCATGGGGTCCAGGGCTGCTCCTCCCTTGACCCAGCACCACAGACTAAGCTCATCCTGTCCCTCATTGGTTATCATTTGGGCGGGACTGGGTTTCATCCATTCTCCCCTCTCATCTTTGGGCAGGGGTGGGGGGCATCTTCAGAGGTCCCTGGGCTCCACCGTGGAGGCAGGGCACCGGGCAGATGTTTCTGTGTTTAGCACCCGAGGGTGGGTCCCGCCCTGGGGATGGCAGAGAGGTGGCATTTGGCTTGGGTAGATGGCAGGGGCTGGGGAGGTCAAACGATTGGCAGGGGATGAGCGAGGGCCAGCCGCGTCTGGACGCTCCTGTACCTTCGTGGCCAGACAAGGGGCGGAGGCGGAGCTACAGGAAGTCGGACATCATTTATTTCAACCCCCCAACCTGGCAGGTAGACTCGAGGTGCAGTGAGCCTTGGGACAAGTGCTGGACCAGACCTCACTGAGCAGAGTTGCCCCCCCTCCGCTGGCCCTGCTTCCGCTGCAGAGCCCACACACATAGGTTGCGGCAGGGTGCAAGCGCTGACTGCATCTTAAAATAACACCCCTGCAAGGAGGCTCGCCTCGGTATTTTGGACTCTGACTGTCCCCATGTTTCTATTTGCAGTGATGTAGCAGCAGGGTTAACTGCTAGGGCTGGGAGCGAAGCGAGTGCAGCTGGTAGCTTTATTTCTGTACACTAGCTCTCTGCACCACATCACCACGCGCAGACTTGAAGTATCGTCAATTCACAGCCTGCAGTCCAGGCAGCCAAACCCCCAAAAAATCAGCTGTGAATATCACTCAGTAATGACCCTTCTACCATGCCTCGCTGCTCCCCTTCCCCCTTGAAGGGCAGCTGAGCTTGCTGCCTTTCACACACACTCCTTATGGGATACGGAGTGACCATGTGCTAGGAACTGCTTGGCAGGACCTCCGCTGCCATAAAAATCACATCCCTCCATTGCCAGCAGCCAAGCTGTACTCACTTTAATACTTAGATTTGAGATTAAAAAAAAGCCACCAGGCAGAGTTAGATGTGCTGAGTACCTGATGGTTGAGTGGAACCCAGCAGGAAGAGAAGGTGGATTTGGGATCCCATCTTTCCTTGCTTGCCCCTGCCAAAAAGGAGAATGCTGCAGGGATGGAAAATGCCAACCTCAGAGGGTTAGTGTGACAACACTTGGGGCAAGCTCAGCTGTGACCTGACATCTCCAGCCATGAGAGAGTTAAAATCTAGCCTGGACCTCCTCTCTGCATCCAGCTGACACAAGCTCACTGGGGCCAAGGCAACACAGCTAGTATTTAGAAAGCCCCAATTCCCCCTTCCCTTGGCAAGATCCTCTGTGCTGGCCAGCGAGCAAGACAGATGTACCCTCATCAAAACAACTTTTTAATAAGACTTTGATTCTCAGTTGAACATGCCAGCCAGGAAGAGACCTCATCTGACAGCCATCCAAGATGGTTTTAGGCACAGTGCGTCATGCATGTGAAAACTCCTTCTGCTTCCCCAACCCCGCCAGGTCTCCCTGGAGCAGCTAAATGCAAGTTAAAAGGAGACACAGGCAGGGGCTGGCTTTCCAGAGGCATGCGATGATCTTCCTGTGAGAAACAGACCCAGCGGATTCTGGATCAATCCCACTGCAGATCGATAGGTCTAAGGCCATGGGGGAGCAAACAGCCCTTCCTTCTAGCAACCAGGATGGACAAGGAGACTGAAAAGTGACGGGGCAGCCCAGTTACCATAGTGCAGGGCACAGATGTCACCAGCAAAGGAGGGACGCAGTTCATTGCTTTCAAAGAGCATTTTGACACTTCCTGTGAAAGGATCCGCCTTTCCAAAGGGAACATTAAATTAATACGGGCAGCAGGGAAGAGTGCATTGGTGCAGGCGTTAACGAACACAACCAGCCCAGGGAGGGAAAATACAACACAGCAGGCAACTCCAACACCCAATTGCAATTTATCGCATCGAGAGGAGCATGTGCATGGGGCGGGGGGATGAGGGAGTAATCTCCTTCCCGCCCCACATACAGCTATGTTTCCAGACACAGCACCCAGTTAAATCTATTGGCAAACATGAGCCGCCAATCTCCGGGTGCCTCTGAGAAATCTAAGTTCATTCCAGGCTCAGGTTTTTAAAGAGCAGGGGATGTTGAAAAATGGTTTCAAAGCAGGTTGGGCTCCGATGCCAAGGGGTGCAATTAGCCACAGTTCATCCAAAGGAAAGAGAAACACCATCACAGCCCATTTCATCACAGGGGCCTGCGGCCGATCCACACTGGGAGGCAGAGAGCAGAGGCTCCAGGGGAAGGAACCAAAACCAGCTTTCGTCAAGGAGATGGAACAAGCCGCACCCAACCCCAGCTCCACTGTGCAGGTGGAGTCCTTCGGTACAGGCCTATGCGAGCCAGAGTGTAAGCTCGCCATGCCCCTACGTGCCCACATCAGCCTGGAGCACAAGGTTCAAAGTGAAGCAATAACCCCCACTCAGGCTTCCCCAACAGAGAGTTGGAGACACAAGTAGGCCAATAAATAAGTCAGGCAGATAACCACACATCAACACCACCCCGGAAGGAGCCGGCCAAGCCTGAGCCAACTCCTAGAGAGTATGGCTTCTCGGTGTAGGGGTGGCGAGGTCCCTGACCTCCCCTTCTAAGAGGAGAAGGGATTCCCCCCCAAGTTATCCAATCACCAGTGAAATACAGGGGCCTCGAGTGAAGCAGGCCCAGGCTTAGAGACCAGCAAAAAATCCATTCTCAGCACCATCGGGCCGGCCGCCCTTGGCGCCCTTCCCAGGGTTAGGCGTGGTAGAGTACTTTGGGGGGTAGCGAATGAAGAGCCGGTCCTCCTCCTTCTTGATCCAGCGCAACAGCTTGGTGAGGACATTGATGGCGCCGGCCTTGGTTACCAGGGGGCTGAAGCAGGTGTACAGCTCGAACTTACTGGTGACCTGAGAAAGAGAACATGGAAAAAGGAAAGGTCAACCCATCCTCTCCCCTATACCCGGCACGGTCTTGTCTCTTGTCCTCCCTCTCCAAACCCGCTCCCCAGCTTCTTCTCATCACTAGCCCTGAGGGAGGCAGCACAAGCTTTAAACCCATATGCAGCTGTCAGCATGACAGCCAGAAGCAGTTCCAATGGGACACATGTTCACTCTGAAACCTACTGATGGTGGTTAAAACCAAAGCACATCACTGCCTATCACATGAGTGGACACATCACACTAAGGTGCGTATCCCAGTCACACCCCTCAATTGCCTGGGAATTCTGCAGCATGTGGGGCTTTGACGCTGGAATTCTGGGAACAAGCAGCCTGAACCATCTCCCCTGCAATCCAGGTGGGATTGGTCAGGCCTTGGTGATCACTTCCCACGCCAGGCATCACTGTGCTTCCTGCTAGGGGAGCAGGAATGAGCCCAGTGCAAGATAGAAAGGACAGAGCAGGAAGTCCCACCCTCCTCACACTAGAATATTACTGAGACAGGAAGTGGTCTCTCCCAAGCCCCCAGCCAATGCCAGGTGAAGGCCCAGGCAATCTAGGCTCATGCCTAAGGGCAATTGCTAGAGTCATGTGATCACAGCAGCAGCTCAGCTTTCCATTACGAATGGAGTCAGCATCTCGCCTTCCTAGTTGGGAAAAAAACCTTGAAATCATAAGCCAGGTGTCACAAAGGCAGTGACACTCCCCGAGTCTGCGGAGGGCCTGAGCTGGGGGAAACTGACCCACGTGTGAGTGATGCTGCCTGAGTTTGCAGAGAGCCTGAGCCAACTGCGGTGAGTGAGTAATAGGGGGTCCTCCAGCCTCTCTTGGGGAGGAAGAAGGGCCCTGCTGCTCCTCTGGGGAGATGAGGGCCCATGACCCCCCTAGATGCCTCATTAAAAGTGCCCTGCCTTACCCAGGCAAGTAGCGTCTCCTTCTCGGCCACATGGTAGATGAGGCGCAGGGGGCGAGAGGTGCTGTGGATGCGGCTGTGCAAGTAATGGTAGAGGTCAAAGAGCCGGTGTTGCTCCTCCTCGCTGCAATACGGCCCCTCCAGCTCTGGACTGCGGGGGGCGAGAGATGCCAGGGGGGCGGGATTAGACACAGAGACCAGGCACTGTCCCCTCCTTGCCGCTGCTGCTACCAGTGTCTCAACCCGGCACCCTGCAGAACCAGGAGGGCAGGGAGAACACTGAACTAGAAGGAAACCTAGAAACAGCTGGAGCATGAGCTCATCTAGCACGGCATCTTGGCTAGCTGAGGAACCCCAGAGGAAACTGCTTCCCAGCCCCCAAAGATTAGTGCTCGCTCACTGCCGAAATCCAGCTCCCCTCCGGGGTGGGGCCTGCCCTGCCAAAACCCTGCCTTTGGTTTGAGATCTTCCAGACACTCCTGGAGCCTGCAGGGCTGTCAGCCCCAGTATCCTGTGGCAGGGAGTCCCACTGGCTAACACGAGGGTCCGGGAGAAGCCCACAGGTGGATTTGACCCTTGTGTGCTTCACGTGACAGGCCTTCGTTCTGGTACTGCAAGGCAGGGAGGACAAGAGATCCTGATCCTATTGCAGTATTTGGTGTACGGCTATCCGGTCACCTCATATCAGGGTAGACGGGCCCATTGTTCTCATCCGGGATGGGGAGGAGGTACCCGGACAGGCAGACCCCCATTCTGATTTGGAACAGGGAGGAGGTACCTGGGAAAGGCAGACCCCCCATTTGGATCCGGGAGGAGGGGGAGGTACCAGGGAAAGGCAGACCCCCACTCTGATCTGGGACGGGGGGGAGGTACCAGGGAAAGGCGGATCCCCACTCTGATCTGGGACGGGGGGGAGGAACCAGGATAGACAGACCCCCACTCTGATCTGGGACGGGGGGGGAGGTACCAGGGAAAGGCAGATCCCCACTCTGATCTGGGACACGGGGAGGCGGGGGGAAGGTACCAGGGAAAGGCAGATCCCCACTCTGATCCGGGACGGGGGGGAGGTACCAGGGAAAGGCGGATCCCCACTCTGATCTGGGATGGGGGGGAGGTACCAGGGAAAGGCGGATCCCCACTCTGATCCAGGACGGGGGGGAGGTACCAGAGAAAGGCAGACCCCCATTCTAATCAGGGACGGGGGGGGGGGGGGAAGGTGCCAGGGAAAGGCAGACCCCCACTCTGATCCAGGACGGGGAGGAGGTACCAGGATAGACAGACCCCCATTCTGATCCGGGATGGGGGGGAGGTACCAGGGGAAGGCAGACCCCCATTCTGATCCGGAACGGGGAGGAGCTACCCGGGAAAGGCGGACCCCCATTCTGATGTGGGGGAGAAACACTTGCCGGACGAGCCCATGTGACTGACTAACATGGTGTATTGTCAACCAATCACTTCTGTTTCAGGCTGTGAACAAGAAGTTCAGAGACCCCGATTCCATGCCACGTCCAGCTGACAGGAAGAACGGTTGTGTGGTGTAAAGCGGTTCATTAAGTGCCTGACACTGACCCTTCCCACCCTGGCACGAGTTCTCAGCTGCAATCCTCCCCAGCCCCCCAGTCTAGTAGTATAGAGCAGAGGGGCTGGGAGCCAGGACTCCTGGGTTCTATCCCCAGCTCTGGGAGAGGAGTGGGGGCTAGGGGGTTGGAGCAGTGGGGGCTGGGAGCCAGGACTCCTGGGTTCTATCCCTGCCGCTCCAGCACATAAAGAACATGCCTCAGTTTCCCCATTTATAACACATGGACAGTGTCACCCGCCTCTTTTTTGGGGGTACTGGGAGGTTCATGATGTCAGTGCTCCTCTCCCCTGGCATTGAGCTACCCCCACCATTCCCCCACGTGATGGCACTGCTGAGGCCCCTGAATTCCCAGCATGCCCTGGGCCATCTCCGCCCCCGTGATCCCCACAAGCAGCCAGTCTCACACACGCCACCTTGTTGGGCAGCGCATGACGTGCCCTATTTAAAGCCGGGATTGCGTAAGGCTGGTTTAACTCGTCCCGGAGCCGCAGGGGGGAGAGGGAGGACAGCTGTCTGTCCGAGAGGCTGTCTGTCCAGCCGGCACATCCCAGCCATCCTCCGCTGCAGTGACCAAAAAGCGCCCTCCAGGCTGCACCTGCAGGGAGCACCCACCTGGGGCTGAAACGCAGCTGCCTCTGGGGTGGAGCACACAGCTGCGGAACGCCTCCCCGCAAACTGAGGACAGCTCAACTGACACCTGCCCTGCTGCCTTCAGCACAGCGCCCCCGAGTGCCCCCTGCTGATCCCCCTGCTCCCCAGTGCCCCTACCACCAGGACCTTGCAGGAACTAAGCAGGGCTTAGTCCAAATTCAAGGCCACCGACACGACCCAGCCTCCCACACACCAACCCCGCCGGCCAAAGCCAGAGCCAAGCCTTGCTGCGCCCCGGTACCTGGTGAACTGGGGCAGCTGGCGGTAGTTCTCCGGGATATCCAGCGGCTTGTAGAGGAAGTGCCGCAGGTCGGGCACCCCGAGCTGCCCCACGCCATAGGAGGGGCTCTGCAGGCCGCCCGAGAGCACCTGCAGCGAGCCCTGAGTCCGCATGGCCTCCTCCACCCGCTTCTTGCAGTCCGAGACGGCGTAGAAGGACTCCTTGTCGGTGGAGAGCAGCACCAGGCAGACGGTGCACTCCGTGTCCAGGTAGGAGATGTAGGCGTAGAAGTACCCGTCGGGGTTGAAGCGGGGCAGGCAGATGGGTGTCCAGATCTCCCCAGCCTGGAAGGCCGAGCTGGCCCCGATCAGGTTGAGCAGCAGGTGGAGGTCGGTGGGCTCCAGCCGGCACTCCTCAATCACCGCCCGCTCCTGCACCGCCGTGACCAGCTGGCTCCGGGCCACCAGGATGGAGAAGACCAGGTTGGGGGTGATGGCCTTCTGCAGCAGGGTGCCCAGGGCGTCCCGCAGGGAGGCAGGCAGCAGCAGGCAGCGCACGGCCCCCAGCAGGAAGCCAGGGTCCAACTCCAGCAGGTTGAGCAGGCGGTCGAGGATCTTCTCGGAGCCGGCCAGCAAGCGCCGCAGGTCGTAGTTCTTCTTGCGCTCGAAGATGCGGGTGATGCTCACCTGGGTCAGCATGCTGAGGATCTGGTAATAGACATAGAGCAGCTCCTGGCGCAGCTGCTGCTCCGACTGCAGCGTCCGCGACACCGACACCAGCACCAGTGGGCCCTGCTGCACGAACACCAGCTTCCGGTCGTCTGGGGCGGAGGGGCAGACATGGAGACAGTGAGATTGCCCAGCTCCCGGGGACCCCTGAGTGCCATTGCCTGACCCCCTGAACCGGCCAGATTGGAGCCGGCGC
The DNA here is from genome assembly GCF_965152275.1 of Natator depressus. Lineage (NCBI taxonomy): Eukaryota > Metazoa > Chordata > Testudines > Cheloniidae > Natator > Natator depressus. The sequence goes on along the minus strand of NC_134256.1, from coordinate 22,044,058 downwards.
CCCCTAGAGGGGACAGTCCCCATGTCCCATTCCCCACCACCCTAAGCCAGCCAGTTCCCCACCCTGGGGCTGGATGGGAGCCAGCGCCCCCTGGAGGGGAAAGGCCCCATCTCCCATTCCATGGCCCATGAGTTTTCCTCTCCATCTGTCACGCCTCACGTATTTATGCACTCTCAGTGCAACGTATCAACCGCCGAGGCCTAATCTCATTACGGCTCCCCTGGGACCTATCCGTGCACCTGCGGCCACAGGTCTGCCAGCGTCCCAGCCTCCTCCTCCCTCTAAATACCCCCAAAGCAAGCATACAGCCTCACACCGGGCTTGCCCAGCACCGACAGGCAGCCACCTCTGGGATGGAGCACAGCAGCTGGATAATTCGGTGACTAGCTTCCTCCCGTCCAACTGGAACTGCGGTGAGGGGAAATCAGGAAGGTGGAATGGAATCCCCCACGCCCCATCAGCCAGGACACTGGGGGTCCCGCCTCAACTGGGGGGCAAGTGTTACGGGATTTTTAAGGAATTCAATTATTTGGGTCAGCAGCGACTGCCAGGGGAGAGCGCCCCTGCCGAGACCCCCACCCCACAGGATGGCGCCCCCCAGCCCCCGGCCCTGACTGCCAGGGGAGGGCGCCCCCTGCCCTGAAGCCCAGCCCCCGCCTACCCGAGTAGATGGAGCGGATGGCGTTGTCGCCACTCTGGATGAAGGACACCAGCGCCATCATGACGCCCATGGTGGAGGACAAGGCCTCCTCGTTGCCGTAGCGAGAGTAGATGGGCTTGCCGGCCTCGCTCAGCACGAAGATGTGCTTCCGGCGGGCCCGCCAGCTGGCGGCCGTCACGTCCTCGTCACGGTGCGTTGGCGGGGCCAGCGGGCCCCCCGGCTCGCAGGCCACCACCCCCAGGGGCCGCCCAAACTCGCTCGAGTCCTCCAAGGTGTTGTCAGTGGAGGCCGAGTCTGACAGCTCCTTGTCGCTCTGCTCCTCCTGGGCGTCCCCCTGGCCATCAGCCGCTCTCAAGGGCCCGTTGCTCTGTGGGGCAGGCAGCTCCTCCTGCTCCTCCGGGCCAGCGCTGGGCTCGTCCCCCTCTGGGGGGCGAAGGAGAGAGTCACCGAGATGGGAGAGAACCCAGGAGTCCTGGCTCCCAGCCCCCTGCTCTAACCACTAGACCTCACTCCCCTCCTGGAGCCAGCGAGAGAATCCCGGAGTCCTTGCCCCCTGACATCTCCCTTGCCCCCATGTGACCAATTTAGGGGTACTCTCTCTCTGCCAGGCTCCAGCATCTTCCCGATGCCCCTTTCCAGAATGGGGCAGGCAGAGCAATCAGGAGGGCGTCCCCACTGTAAGGCAGGGGTCCCCAGTGGCCACAGCCCCACTAACGCCCCTGGCAACAGGATGGGGGGCAACCCCACACTTTCCTGTCCCCAGTACGGGGGGCCCACCCCAGGCGGGCACTCACCTGTATCTGTGGGGCACAGCCCGGCCTGCTCCTGGGGCAGTGCCATCCCTTCCCGTGTCGGTGAGCCGGGCTCGCCCGTTGCCATCTTCGCATGCCAAGCGGCACCTGCAGCGGCAAAGCCACAGGAAGTCGAGATCCATGGCTGGAAAGAGAACCCAGGAGTCCCAGCTCCTCCACTCTAACCACTAGACCGCACTCCCCTCCCAGAACCGGGGAGAAAACCCAGGAGTCCCGGCTCCCAGCCCCCTGCCTTACCCCACTAGACCCCACTCCACCCCCTATGGAGGTGAGAACACCAGATGGACCCAAGTCACTGTTCAGGCCTGGACCACGGCCAGCCCGGGCCGCTCCCAGCAGGGCAGGGCCGAGCCGGTCAGACCAGCATTAATTACTAATCGCTGTCACATGCCCCAGCAGCGATGCCAGGCAGGAGCCGGCAGGAAATAGCCCCATTCACTAATCGCCTTCCCGGGGGGAGCTTAATGGCTCCAAGCTTAGCACTGCAGGGCCCACAGCACCCCCCTCATAACACCAAACCCCCCTTCGCCCGGGGCAGAGCCCGGATCCCCCCCACTTCCTCTCCAACACCACAGCACTCCCGGGCGCTGCCCCCCAGCTGCACCACCCCAGAGGTGGCTGCATCTCAGCGCCGCAGGAGCCCTCCCCGTGTGTAGTTATGTGTGGCTGTCCCCCTGCTGTCCCGCGCCAGAGGTGGCTGCATCTCAGCGTCAGAGCCCTCCCCCTGCGGATGCTGGGGATCTTTCACAACCGAAAGCAGGCCAGGCATAGAGGGATGTTGAGATGCCTCCCCTCTGGGGAGGGCAGCTCAGTAACAGCAACACAGAACGCCAGGCAGGGCTGCATCACCCGGCCAGGTCCCGGCTCATCTGTGGGGGGTGGTTCCCTCTTTGCTCCCCTTTAGGGTCTCCCCTCCTCCCCATGAGTCTGCAGGAGGGGGGCACTCCTCCTTCCCAGGGGCTTCCCTCTCCCCGTGTAGCTATGGGGGAAGTCTCCCCTCCTCCCTATGTGACCCTGGGGGGCGTCTCCCCTTTTCCCCCACTGGGGGTCTCCCCTCCTCCCCATGGGGCTCGGGGGGGTCTCCCCTCCCCGACATGTGACCCTGGTGGAGTCTCCCTTCCTCCCCATGGGGTCCGGGGGGGGTCTCCCCTCCTAGCCCACGTGGCAGTAGGGGGGGTCTCCCCCCCCGTGGCCTCGGACCCCCCCCTCACCATGCGCGCGCCCGAGGGTCTCCCCTGCGCTCCTCCGGCAGCCTCGATCCCGGCGCCGCGCAGCACGGAACCGAGCGCGGGAGAAAGGGCGGGGCTGGCGGCGCCTCCCTCCAATCACAGGGCGCAAAGCGTGGGGGGCGTGGCCTGGCGTGCAAGGTAGCTGCCAATCAGAGAGCGAGGCGGTACAGACGCAAGTGGGGGCCAGACTGTCACAAGACTTAGCCAATCAGAGAGCGCAGAGCTAGTCGAGGGGGCGGGTTTAGAGACTCATCCTGCCAATCCCGAGATGCCAGCCCCAGATTTCCACCAATCAGAGAGCGGGGAGGGTTTCGATGGCCAACGGGGCAGGGATTGGGGGTGACAGCTGGTGATTGAGCCGTGACGTCACCGTGTCACACATGATGCTGGGCCGTGATGTCATCTTATTGCACTGTGACATCACTACGCTCCATTGTGTTGTGAGATCCATCAGCACTGGGCTGTGCCATTGTGTCATCATGCTGAGATATGATGACATCACTGTACTGAGTGATTACGTCATGCTACACTATGACATCATCATATTGCATCATGCCGTGCTACGACGTCCCGGTGCCACCTCATCACCCAGGCGCGTTGCACCATCCTCGTCCTGTCGGGGGAGCGTGGAGCAGCCCCGTGACATCATCCTACTGCCTCCTCCCATCATCCCCCTGGCTGATGACATCACAGCAAGTTGTGTCTGACATCACAATCCTACTTAGCAATGTCGGAGCACTCCAGCAGGACAGGGGCTGGGAGCCAGGACTCCAGGTTCTCTCCCCAGCTCTGGGAGGGGAGCAGGGTCTAGTGGTTAGAGCAGGGGGGGCTGGGAGCCAGGACTCCTGGGTTCTCTCACTGGCTCTAGTCCTCTTCCTCAGAGCAGGGGTTCTCAGAACAAATTTTTTAGTGGCCTCAGAATGTGGCTACCAAATCTTGCTGGTGGCCACTTTGACAAGTTTTTCCTAGAATACTTAATTAACTTTAGAGAAAACAAATAACTATGCACAGACCCATGTCCAAATCCTTGTAATTTATTTATGTGGGGCTTTTTTTTTTCAGACTCAATAATAAAAATTATGGACAATTGTCTCTATTCTTTACTGGACCTAAACAGAACTGAAACACAAATAAGGTGCTTTGCACATTCTTGCCTTTGTTGTTGTTGTTGTAAAAAGACTTGTTAGCTAGTAAGTCAGCTGCTGTGATCAGTGACACGTGTATGTTAATATCACTTTTTTCACAGCCTCCCAGCTAGCTACTGAGTCTGCTGTGAAAAGTGACATTAACCAACACACAAATATCATTTTTCACAGCAGACTTGCTCAGCCCCAGCAAGCCCGGGGACAAATCATGCTCTGGATGGGGAGGTAGGTAGGGAGGCAGCGGGAGCTGGGGCGATGAGGGGTAGGGGCCAGGGGAGGCAGTGAGCCCAGGGCCAGCACCCAGCCACTGCACGGGTGGGGCCAGAGCCCCAAGGCCGGATCCCATGGCCCGAGCCCAAAGCCCAGCGGGTGCAGGATGGAGCCTGGCACCACGCAGCTGAAGCCTGGGGCCAGAGAAGGTAGCAGGGGCCTAGGGTCGATGAGGGAGGTGGGGGTGGTCAGCTGGAGGCCCAGGGCCAGAGGAGGCCAGAACCTGTTACTGAATGGCCGAAGCCCAGGGCTGAACCCCAACCCATCACCCCCGCGAGGGTGGTGAACTCACTGGCTGCCCCCTGCTCCTTTTGTGTTTGTCTCTCCAAAGGGTGGCAGGGCCCAGCCCCTGCTGGCGGCCCCAGAGGAGGGGCCCCTGCTTTGCCCCCCATCGCTCCCCACAATAAAAGCCCCTGGTGGCCGCATTTGAGAAACACTGAGGCCTGGCTCCCAGCGCCCCAGCTCTAATCACTCGACCCCACTCCCCTCCCAGAGCTGCGGATGGAACCCAGGAGTCCTGGCTCCCAGCCCCCGCAGTTCTAATCACTCCACCCCACTCCCCTCCCAGAGCTGGGGATGGAACCCAGGAGTCCTGGCTCCCCGCACCTCCCCCCACCCTCTCTACTACACGAGCCTCCCGTTGCTGTTGTTCCAATCACATTCTGCTCTTTCCAGTTCCTCCCCACAGGTTCCAGGCAAAGTCAGGGTCCTGTGACTTCCCCATGGGGCAGATGTCTCACCCGTGCCGCTCGGCCCTTCCCCCAGGCCCCAGCCCTGCTATCCCCAGGAGTAGGCCGGGGAGGGAGACAGGCAACCTGGGTCAGTTCCTCCTCCCCAAACCAGGCCTCTCAGTCTCCCTACGGCCCCGGGTAGCCCTGCTCTCCGTCATACATCTGGCACGAAAACCAAGGCCTTGATCTCTCTGCAGACCCTGTTCCACAGAGCTGAGGATGGATCCCCAGTGTCCTGGCCAAATCCAGATGGAGATCCAGATTTAGAGCTCCCTAAATCCCCGTGTCATTGAGATACAGAGAACGCCTTCCCTTCCTGCCCTCAAGTCCTTTGCGGTGGTGTTATGTGTGGCTGTTCCCCACCTGCTCCACCCCAGAGGTGGCTGCATCTCAGTGCCAGATGAGCCATCCCCATGTACGGAAATGCCTGATATTAATGCCCTGGTCACAGCAGAATTGCACCTGGCATATGTGAGGAGGTTAGTCTCCATTGCAGGTCATTTCCTGACCACCGGGAGGTGCACACAGCTGACGGGGTCGGGAGGGGAGAGGATCCCAGAAAGGGCAGGGGAAGCGGCTGGTCCCCAAGAAGGGCTGGCTACTGGCACGCTGAGCCCCACTCCCCCCAGCTGTGGGGCAGGCAGGGCCAGGCCTTGGGCACTTGGCAGAGACACCCCGACACCCATCCCCAGGAAGCCAGAGGGCTCAGAGAAGGGGAAGGAAACAACCCAGCACAAAACTGCCCACAAACGTATAGCAAAAACTGCACAGGAAGGGCTCGCCCGGCGCTGAGATGCAGCCACCTCTGGAGAAGGGCACACGGGGGAACAGCTGCACATAACACCCCACGGAGATGGCTCGCCTGGCACTAAGATGCAGCCACCTCTGGGGAAGGGCACATGGGGGAACAGCCGCACATAACGCCCCACGGAGACGGCTCGCCTGGCACTGAGATGCAGCCACCTCTGGCGCTGTTCCCAGCGGCCCAGCCCCAGAGGTTGGGGAGATTCCTGGCTGGGGCTGGGCGGGATCCCCCAGGTGAGGCTGCGCCCGGACGCCTGGGTTCTCTCCCCTCGCTGGCGGCCAGCCAGGCTCAGGTCTGGGCTCGCCCAGCCGGCCCGTTGGGGGGCGGGGACCTCAACTTCCTCTTCAGTCTGCTCGGTCCTGCGCCCTAGCTCCGGCCACGGGGCAGCCGCTCCGCAGCATGAGCAGCCGGGCCGAGACGCTGCGGGCGTTCCTGGGCGCCGAGCCCGGGCCGGGCCGCCTGGGCCAGGAGTTCCAGGTGAGGCCGGGCCGCGGGGGGAGCCGAGCCGAGCCACCGCGCCACCCCAGCTCCTTGGGGAATCCCTCCCCCAGCAGGGAGAGAACCCAGGAGTCCTGGTTCCTGGCCCCCCCGCTCTAACCCCTAGAGCCCACTCCCCTCCCAGAGCCAGGGAGAGAACCCAGGAGTCCTGGCTCCCCGCTCTAACCCCTAGAGCCCACTCCCCTCCCAGAGCCGGGGAGAGAACCCAGGAGTCCTGGCTCCCAGCCCCCTGCTCTAACCCACTAGCCGCCACTTCTCTCCCAGAGTTAGGGAGAGAACCCAGGAGTCCTGGCTCCCCCAACCACTGGACCCTACTCCCCTCCCAGAGCTGGGGAGAGAACCCAGGAGTCCTGGCTCCCAGGCCCCTCTGCTCTAAGGCACTGGACCCCACACTGCCCTCCCGGAGCTGCGCATAGAACCCAGGCGTCCTGACACCCTCAGCTCATCTCCAGCTCCAGCGCAAGTTTCTGTTTGTAATCATTAATCTGGGGTCTGGGTTTAACTTTCGATTGCTGCCGCCCAAGACAGAGTTAACTCGTCACCTGCCGGCCAGCAAGAGTCAGAGCGCTGCAGGGAGCCCGGACGCCTGGGTCCTCTCCCGGCTCTGGGAGGGGAGTGGGGGCTAGTGGGTTAGAGCAGGGGCGGCTGGGAGCCAGGACTCCTGGGTTCTTTCCCCAGCTCTGGGAGGGGTGTGGGGGCTAATGGGTTAGAGCAGGGGGGGCTGGAAGCCAGGACTCCTGGGTTCTTTCCCCCACTCTGGGAAGGGAGCAGGGTCTAGTGGTTAGAGCTGGACACCCTGGGCTGATCCTATGAGATGCTATTGGAAGTCTGAGGTTCTGGGTTCCTTGGCGGGTGGCTGGCTGCGTCCCCCATCACTGCTGGTCGTAGCCCCCGGCCTCGCTGCCTGGGGCATTGCAAGTTTTCGTGCCCGGGGCAAGGCAGAGCCGAGAAATGGCGAAATCCAGCCAATAGCTGCCCTGGCTTTGCCCACAGGATTCCTGCACCACCTGCATCCCTGTGGGCCCTGGACCTGGGTACAGCACTTAGCAGAGCCTCCTGGCAGCCAGGGCCAGGCGCTGGGGGGCACCGTGCTGTGGGGAGCGGGGGGCTTGATGGGGGTGCTCTCCCCTGGCAGCCAGGGCCAGGCGCTGGGGGGCACCATGCTGTGGGGAGCAGGGGGCTTGACGGGGGTGCTCTCCCCTGGCAGCCAGGGCCAGGCGCTGGGGGGCACCGTGCTGTGGGGAGCAGGGGGCTTGATGGGGGTGCTCTCCCCTGGCAGCCAGGGCCAGGCGCTGGGGGGCACCGTGCTGTGGGGAGCAGGGGGCTTGATGGGGGTGCTCTCCCCTGGCAGCCAGGGCCAGGCGCTGGGGGGCACCGTGCTGTGGGGAGCAGGGGGCTTGATGGGGGTGCTCTCCCCTGGCAGCCAGGGCCAGGCGCTGGGGGGCACCGTGCTGCAGGGCAGGGGGCACTATCCCCTGGCAGCCAGGGCCAGGCACTGTGCTGTGGGGAGCAGGGGGCTTGATGGGGGTGCTCTCCCCTGGCAGCCAGGGCCAGGTGCTGGGGGGCACCGTGCTGCAGGGCAGGGGGCACTATCCCCTGGCAGCCAGGGCCAGGCACTGTGCTGTGGGGAGCAGGGGGCTTGATGGAGGTGCTCTCCCCTGGCAGCCAGGGCCAGGCGCTGGGGGGCACCATGCAGCAGGGGGCTTGGCAGGGGGCTCTCTCCCCTGGCAGCCAGGGCCAGGCGCTGGGGGGCACCATGCAGCAGGGGGCTTGGCAGGGGGCACTCTCCCCTGGCAGTCAGTGCTGGCCTGAAATCGTTAGTGGGTGCGATTAATTTGGAGGTGCCTTTCCGAGGAAACAGACAACCTGAGCCCCGTAGGGTCATTACGTTTCCCCTCCATCTTTCCTCCCCGCATGAAGTGGGGTGACACAGCCAAATCCCAGCCGGTGGATGCACTCCAGGTACGTTCCCCAGCGCTTCTTCCTGCAAACGTTTGTAGTGTCATGGCCTGGCCGTTCCTGGCTGCCTTGCCCCAGAAGTGGCTGCATCTCAGCCCTGGGCAAGGAACCACTGCATATAGATGGTCAAGAGCTTGGGAATCCAGTGGAAATCAGCCGCTGGGTCTGAGCTATTGATTCGGTCTGAAGGAAATTCCCAGAGTAAAGAATATTCTCTGGCTTGTGTTACTAGCAATTGGGTCATTAAACTGAAGTGAAATTGAGAGGGAAACCCAAACACGGCATCCACTTTCCCCTTTTTGTTTCACTTCTCCCAGCCCTAGCCCTTGTTCTAACCACTAGACCACCTCTCCTCCCAGAGCCAGGGAGAGAACCCAGGAGTCCTGGCTCCCAGCCCCAGCCCCCGTTCTAACCACTAGACCACCTCTCCTCCCAGAGCCAGGGAGAGAACCCAGGAGTCCTGGCTCCCAGCCCCAGCCCCCGTTCTAACCACTAGACCACCTCTCCTCCCAGAGCCGGGGAGAGAACCCAGGAGTCCTGGCTCCCAGCCCCAGCCCCCGTTCTAACCACCAGACCCCCTCTCCTCCCAGAGCCGTGGAGAGAACCCAGGAGTCCTGGCTCCCAGCCCCAGCCCCGTTCTAACAGCCAGACCCCCCTCTCCTCCCAGAGCCGGGGAGAGAAGCCAGACGGGAAGGGAAGTGGGAGATTCAGTAAGGATGGCCCCTTCTGGTAACTCTCGGTGGCTGTTCCCAGCTGCCCCACCCCAGAGTTGGCTGCATCTCAGCGCCGGGCAGCCCTTCCAGTCACACTCTCAGCTAGTCCTTCGCATAACTGCAGCCTGGGAGCAGAAGAGGCTGGGAAATTGTCAGAAATTCATCTCCACTGAGTCCTGGAGCCAACTCAAATAGCCCCTGTGTTGAGCAGGCACCAAATGCAAACTTCCCCTTATCACCTTATCACCTTGAGCATGTGAAATAACCCCTCCTATGCCGGCGGCTGCCTCAGGCCGTCACAAATCACACCGCTTGCACGCGGCGCTGAGATGCAGCCACCTCTGGGGTGGGGCAGCTGGGGAACAACTGCACATCACACCACACTGGGGTGGCTCGCTCAGTGCTGAAATGCAGCCACCTCTGGGGCAGGCCACCCAGGGAGCAGCCAGGCATAGCACCGGGTGGGGATAGCTTGCCCGGCACTGAGATGCAGCTATTTCTGGGGAGTGGCAAAGTTCAAAGGTTGTCACAGTTTAAGAGTATAAAACAGCAGAAAGTTCTTTGTATAGCCTAGAACTAAGAACCAGGACTCCTGGGTTCCATCCTCAGCTCTGGGAGCGCTGTGGGGTGTAGCAGATTAGATCAGGGTGGGGCTGGGAGCCAGGACTCCTGGGTTCTCTGTGCCACCTTGGCCAGGTCCTGCCTCAGCTCGGTGCCTCAGTTTCCCCTGTGGCTGTCCAGAGTCGTGCTGGGAGTGAATCGGGTGGGGAGGGTTAATTCTGTGCAGCTTCGCACTGGCCCGTCCTCCCCTCCGACATGGAAATGAATTTTCCAGAAGGGACTTTGTTCCCTTGTCTCTCGCCTGGCTTCGGCGGCTGATTTGTTATATAAATGTAGCCCAGAACAAATCCCAACTACCTCCGGGGTGGGGCCAGGCAGAGGGGGAAGGGAAAGCGAGGGGAGCCGGCACCCCTTAGTGGGGAAAGGCCCCGTGCCCCATTCCCTGCCCCCTGAGCCAGCCACTCCCTTTATTAAATCCCCATCTCATATTCCAGACTTAGTTACAGCTGATTGGGTCTAGAGATCGGCATGGCTCGCCCGGTGCTCAGATGCAGCCACCTCTGGGGAGGGGCAGCTGGGGACTGCTGGCCGGCTCTGCTCCCTTGCCCAGTTCAGGGGCTGCTCACCAGCCCCGTCCAGCAGAGCTGAAGTGAAAAGCAGAAGCTGCTCCATGGGGTTAGGCAGCCCCGGGAACTGAAAACACGGACGGATCCTGAAAGTGAAGGCAACGATGCGAGGAAATGGGCCGCTCTAGGGGGCGCCGTGCTGTGGGGCGTGAGGTGGGAGGCTCTGCAGGGGGCTCTCCCCCCTGGCGGGCCGGGCTGGGCCCTGGAGGGCGCTGTGTCTGCAGAGCGGGGGGCTGGGCGGGGGGCTCTCCCCCCTGGCGGGCAGGGCTGGGCGCTGGGGGGGGCGCTGTGTCTGCAGAGCGGGGGGCTGGGCGGGGGGCTCTCCCCCCTGGCGGGCCGGGCTGGGCGCTGGGGGGCGCTGTGTCTGCAGAGCGGGGGGCTGGGCGGGGGGCTCTCCCCCCTGGCGGGCAGGGCTGGGCGCTGGGGGGGGCGCTGTGTCTGCAGAGCGGGGGGCTGGGCGGGGGGCTCTCCCCCCTGGCGGGCAGGGCTGGGTCCTGGGGGGCGCTGTGTCTGCAGAGCGGGGGGCTGGGCGGGGGGCTCTCCCCCCTGGCGGGCCGGGCTGGGCGCTGGGGGGCGCTGTGTCTGCAGAGCGGGGGGCTGGGCGGGGGGCTCTCCCCCCTGGCGGGCAGGGCTGGGTCCTGGGCGGTGCCTTTTGAAGTCTCGGTCCTGGCTGCTGACGGTGAGTTTCCTGGCCGGGGAAGATCTGCCGTTCCCGTAGCAAAGAAGAGAGCTGGGGTCTGCTGGTCAAACTCCCTCCCCGATCCCCCCTCTCTCTGCCCCCCACATGGCGAACATTTCCCCCGCGCGCCCTCCGTCCGGGGCTCTGGCCCTCCCACCGCCCCCCGCCGGTACAAATCGGGGGATCCACCCCGCAGGGAAGCCGCCAACTTCCCGGTTCTCTCCCTTTGGCCTGCAGCCGGCGGGGCGCAATGCGGGGCCGGGGGGGGGCGCAAGGCGGGGCCGGGGGGGGCCTCTGTCGGCCGGAGCGTCTCCCCCCCGGATCCCGCCCCTCGGGGTCTCTCTTTTCCCTCGGGCCTTTTGGAAATTAAAATACCAAACCTGGGGAATGAATTACCAAAAACTTTGTGATTTAGCCCAGTCCGTCCTTGGCTCCCTGGGCCGCTCGGCTCCTGCTCTCTCTCCTTCCCCCGCCCCACCAGAGCTCTCGGGCCGTGGCGGGGGGAACCCGCGGAAATGAACGTCAAAAACTTCCTCATAATGAAAGAAACTTTTATCGCTGCGAAGCCGCAGAAGCTGCCCGTCCCCTGCCACCGCTTCGCTCCACACCTGCTTCCCCGCAGCCGCGGGAGACAAAACCGCCCCAGCACCGAGCGCCGGGCCGGGGCCGGAGCCGGAGCCGGAGCCGGAGCCGTGGCAAGCAGCCCGGCCGCTGGCGAGCTCCTGGCTGAGAACTGCCAGCTCCTGGCGTCCAATGTAACCCCCCTCCGCCCCGCGCAATACCCCGCCGGTGAAATACTGACCCAGCCACTCCTCTGCCCTGGGGCTGCAGGGAGCTGGGGCCCCCTAGAGCCCAACCCCCTGAGCCAGTCAGTCCCTCCATTCCTGACTCCCAGCCCCCCTGCTCTAACCACCAGACCCCACTCCTCTCCCAGAGCCGGGGAGAGAACCCAGGAGTCCTGGCTCCCAGCCCCCCCTGCTCTCACCCACCAGACTCCCCTCCCCTCCCAGAGCCCAAGAGAGAACCCAGGAGTCCTGGCTCCCACCCCCGCCCCCATTCTAACCCACCAGACCCCACTCCCCCTCCCAGAGCTGGGGAGAGAACCCAGGAGTCCTGGCTCCCAGCCCCCCCTGCTCTCACCCACCAGACTCCCCTCCCCTCCCAGAGCCCAAGAGAGAACCCAGGAGTCCTGGCTCCCACCCCCGCCCCCATTCTAACCCACCAGACCCCACTCCCCCTCCCAGAGCTGGGGAGAGAACCCAGGAGTCCTGGCTCCCAGCCCCCCCTGCTCTCACCCACCAGACTCCCCTCCCCTCCCAGAGCCCAAGAGAGAACCCAGGAGTCCTGGCTCCCACCCCTGCCCCCATTCTAACCCACCAGACCCCACTCCCCCTCCCAGAGCTGGGGAGAGAACCCAGGAGTCCTGGCTCCCAGCCCCCCCTGCTCTCACCCACCAGACTCCCCTCCCCTCCCAGAGCCCAAGAGAGAACCCAGGAGTCCTGGCTCCCACCCCCGCCCCCATTCTAACCCACCAGACCCCACTCCCCCTCCCAGAGCTGGGGAGAGAACCCAGGAGTCCTGGCTCCCAGCCCCCCCTGCTCTCACCCACCAGACTCCCCTCCCCTCCCAGAGCCGAAGAGAGAACCCAGGAGTCCTGGCTCCCACCCCCGCCCCCATTCTAACCCACCAGACCCCACTCCCCTCCCAGAGCTGGGGAGAGAACCCAGGAGTCCTGGCTCCCAGCCCCCCTGCTCTCACCCACCAGACTCCCCTCCCCTCCCAGAGCCGGGGAGAGAACCCAGGAGTCCTGGCTCCCACCCCTGCCCCCGTTCTAACCCACCAGACCCCACTCCCCTCCCAGAGCCAGGGAGAGGACCCAGGAGTCCGGGCTCTCATTCTGGAAGCAACTCCTGCACGGATTAACTCTCCTTGGAGGGTTGTTCCACGGCAGGGGCAGGTTTTTGTCTCCCGCCCGTTCCAGGGTGGGCGTGGGTGTGCTCACAGTGGGGCCCAGAGCCTGCAGAACCGGCCTGTTCCCAAAATAAACCTGACTCAAGTGCTCAGGAATGATCATCCCCGTGCGAGCTGTCTCTGTGCCGCGTTACGTGCAGCCGTTTCCCCCGCTGCCCCGCCCCGCCCCAGAGGTGGCTGCATCTCAGTGCCGGGCGAGTCATCCCCCCAGGGCTCTTACCTTTGGAGTTTGGGGGTGCTGGGAAGTCTGAGTTTGGGAAAGGGGCTGAGGTCACAGGGAACGGGGTGCTGTATACTTGAGTATTAGGGAGTCAGGGCATTAGCTGTGGGGCTCACAGAGCTATCGGCTGCTGGGGTGCTCTCTCAGTGTCCCTGCTTAACCCCGTCTTCTCCACAGCCTCCTAATCCCCCTCCTGTCCCCTCTCTCCACCCAGGACATCAAGGCCCGAGCCAGCGCCTTCCGGCAGCAACAGGGGTTCTCCGCAGAGGCTGGGGCCAGGAAAGAGAACCTCAAGAAGAATCGGTACAAAGACATCCTGCCATGTGAGTGTGGGAGGGGGTTGCTGGCACTGGAGTGTGCAGTGTTTCCCCCAGCTGGCCCACCACAGAGCTGGCTGCATCTCCGCTCCAGATGAGCTGTTCCTGGGCAGCGTTGTGTGTGGCTGTTTCCCCCCAGCTGCCCCACCCCAGAGCTGGCTGCATCTCAGGGTTGGGTTTAGTAGATTCCCAGGCCAGAAGCGACCACTGTGAGTGTCTCATCTCACCCCCTGTATCCCACAGGCCAGAGAACGGCCCCAAAGTAATTCCTGCAGCAGAACCTTTAGAAGAGCACCCCAGCTTGATGTAAAAACAGCCAGAGACGGAGACTCCACTGCGCCCCTCGGGAAACGGGCCCCATGGTTAATTCCACTCACTGGCCACAATGGGCCCCTTACTCCCAGTCTGAATTTGTCGATCCCTCCCTCTCTCCCCGGCAGACGATCAGACCCGGGTCGTTGTGAATCTCTGCACAGACGAAGGGCAGACGGACTATATCAATGCCAGTTTCATCCAGGTAACCCCCGCCCTCGCAGCAGGGGGCACTCGCCCCTCGCACCAGTGCTGGCCCCGCCGACCCAGTGCAGCACTAGGGGGCGCTGGGCTGCAGGGGGTGAGCGGGAGATTCTGCAGGGGGCGCCGGGCTGCAGAGGGTGGATGGGGGGACTCAGCAGGGGGTGCTGGGCTGCAGGGAGCGGATGGGGGGGCGCCAGGCTGCAGCGGGGGGCTCAGCAGGGGGCGCTGGGCTAGGGGGGGTCAGCAAGGCACACGTGCTGCGGGGGGGGGGGTTCAGTGGGAGGCACTGCCCTGCAGGTGGCGAGTGACTTATTTCCCCCCTTTGTCTCCTGCCAGTGGGCAAATAACAAGAGATGCTACATCGCGACCCAGGGGCCACTGCCTCACACCGTCCTGGATTTCTGGCGCATGATTTGGGAGTACGGGGTGAAGGTGGGTGTAACGCTTCTCGAGGGCCCAGGCCTGGCAGTCACCTGCTCACCCCTGTAGCTGGGTGCCAGCGCCGGGACACCCCCGGCCGTTCAGCCACCCAAACACGCTCCTCTGGGCTGGGCCCAGATCCTGTACCCCTAAAGATGCAGTGTGTGCCCCAAACACCCCTCGCTCCTGGTGGGATTTCCTCTGCAAACGAACCCAGGAAGCGGATTTCTCTCGCCTTGAATGCTCTCTTCCGCTATCTGTGAACTGTCCCAGCTTGGCTGACTCCCTGCGGAGCACGAAATCTTCTCTCCTGGTTTGCTATCAAATAAGACATGAGGCATTTCTGGGGGGGAGGAGGGCAGGGGGATAGGCAAAGTATGTTGTCTGGCATCATTTCGATTTGCCGAATCGGGGAAAAATGTTTGCCATTTGAATTTGGAACAGTTCGTCATCGGGGCCAAATTTCAGTAGAATTTGAGGAATTAGCAAATTTCGGTGCCGTTTTTATTCCTCTACGAACGCGACGCATCCCACGCGTTGCTCAGACAGGCGTAATTGAACCGTTCCTATACATGCCGGCGAACCCCTTGCGTTTGCAGGCCGCGGTGCGTGCCGATGTGCCTTGTCCACACCTCCAGCACTGTGATTTACGGATCCACAGTTTGCAATTTCCACACCGCCGCCGGGGATCGGCTCCAGGGACACTCGCGTGGGTGCCGGTTCTCCGTTGCGTGTGGTCCAGCCTGAGGGTGGCGTGGGATCAGTGCCGGTGACCTTTCGTGCGGAGAGGCCGGTTTCCCTCTGTAGATCGTCCTTCTGCAAGTTCCTTTAGCCACTCGTGTTTCTCCAGGGATGTTCTCCAAGCCGATTTCTTGCTGCGCCCACCAATACAGGAAACCGTATCGCAGCCTCTCAGCCTACTCTGCGGGGTCAGCTCGCGTCTCGCGTGTCCCCGCAGCAGGCTTCTTTGAGGCCCCGGATCTGAAGATTGCTGTGTGCCACGGAGCGTGGGCTCGGAGTTCTGCGCCGGATCGGGGTATTTCCGGGATGGGCCAAGGAGTGGAACAGGTCGGTCCTCGATGATTTTCCTGATTGACTGCGGAGCGCGTCTGTCACGTCGTTCCTTGTGCAGAAGCCGGTGACGGAGCTGGGCCGATCTAACTTCCCAGGCTGCACCTGCCCCTCGTCTTTTCCAGTGGGCCGCGGAATTTGGTGCGGACGCTCCCCCGCCCTCACCAGCCGTTCCCCGCACAGAGCGATTCAGTAGCTCCTGGCCGAATCGTTCTGCACTCAGCAGAGTTTCCTGAATGGGTCTGTGCAGCCAAATCCGGCGCTGCGAATACTCGGAAGCGTCGTGAGCCGCTCCATTTCCCCCCACGGGGCGGCGCTGCTTTCCCGCCGGTGGGGCAGCGGGGCTGCAAGCCGTTTGGTGATCAAGCCCAAGGCCGAACGGTTTTCTGGTTTGGGCACGTAGATTACAGGCCAGAGCCTGGCTGCTGAGCGCTGCCAGTTCCTGGGATACCTGGGTGACCAGATGTCCCGATTTTATAGGGACAGTCCCGATTTTTGAGTCTTTTTCTTATATAGGCTCCTATTACCCCCCACCCCCGTCCCGATTTTTCACACTTGCTGTCTGGTCGCCCTATAATTCCTTTTCTTTTCTCAGTGGCACTGAGTCACGCTTGGGAGCGCGCCGGATCTATAGAGCCCTGCCTGGAAATAAAATTTGTATCTGCATGCGGTCCGCGGTGGTCTGCAGATATCCACCTGATTGAACCCTTCCAGTCGGGGCTGGTTCCTTTCCACTAAGTACATAGATCCCCGTTGGGCAGACCTTGCACGGGCACGTTGGTGAAAGAACAGGACGTGTTCTTCTGACGGCCTCTAAATTCCATCCCATTGAGCGCTGGCAAAGGGTAGGACCCGCGCCAGGACTGGGACAGCTGCCCACGTGGATGCCACCGGCTCCCGGAAACTGCTGGCAACAAGGTTTGTCATAATCTTCCGCAGCATTTGCAAAATCCAGGGGCTTCGCTTTGCGGCTCTTGGCACAGCTCAGAAGCGGCAGGGACACCACTTGCCACATGGTCTGCAGCGCGGCCTCGTGTGACGAGGGGCTTTATGCATCACTTTCACCAGTAACTGCTCACGCTCGTGTTCCCCTCCCTAAAATGCCACTCTCGGGCCGCGCCCCCAGATCCAGGATCCTGCGGACCCTGCCCCGGCACTGTTGGGAAGGTCTCTGCCATGCATAGGCCCCCTGGGCGTGGAATCAGGATGGCCTCATCTTTTCGTTCCATCAGAGCCGTCAAGACCGTGTGGAAGCCAACGTGCGAGGCTTTTCACAGCAGAATGCCGCGCCGCCGTTTCACGAGCCGGGGCCTGAACGCCGGGCACGGAGCTGAAGCTCCATCATCTCCTGAAATCCTGCAAGGGGCTTAGCACCTTCTGTGTTTCCTGCTGTTTCTCTTCACGCACTCCTACGAGGTTATCTTCCCTCACCTTCTCCCAGGACAGGCTGGCCACCTGAGGGAGTCACAGAAACACGGACACGCTCTTCGGCCGGCCGGCTAGTCCCTCTTCCTCGCCAGTGTGTTGCCCAGGGTAATGCCCAAGACTATCCGAGCGTCAGTTCACTGCTACATGCACCATGGAGAGAAATTCGTCTTCCGGCTCCGTCTCGTTGATAAATTTCCTTCCCTGGCACAAGAGAGACAAGAGCTTTTATTGGCCCAACTTCTGCTGGGGAGAGAGACGAGCTTACAGAATGAAGGCTGTCCCATGCTGCTGCACAGCTGTTCCCCAGCTGACCCGCCCCAGAGGAGGCTGCATCTGAGCGCCGGGCGAGCCATCCCTGTGTGGCGTTATGTGTGGCTGTTCCCCAGCTGCCCCACCCCAGAGGTGGCTGCATCTGAGCACCGGGCGAGCCATCTCACTGTGGCGTTATGTGTGGCTGTTCCCCAGCTGCCCCGCCCCAGAGGTGGCTGCATCTTAGCGCCAGACAAGCTGTCCCAGTCACACTCCCCGATACTCCTTTGCGTAACCGCAGCCTGGGAGCAGAACAGGCTGGGAAAAGGTCAGAAATTCAACTCCTCTGGGTCCTGCTGCCGATTCAAATGGACCAAGATCCGATGGCTTCTGGGGACGAACTGCCACCCCGAGGCCAGAGAGCAGGGCTCCCAGCTAAAGCGGTTCCTCCTAAAATAGTCCCGCTTGCCGTGGGGATGAATTTTGAGGAGATAGGGCCTTTCTGAAATGGTCCCCCTCCCCCGTTACCCTTTTGGGGTAACGACCCTGCAGGACGTGGGCCGGGTGAGGTGAGTCTGTCAGGGCTCAGGTGAGGGTCGTTTGCAAAGAACAGGGTGTGTGTGTGGGGTTTTGCCAAGGGGAGCCAGGACTCCTGGGTTCTCTCCCATCCTCTGGGAGGGGAGTGGGGGCTATTTCAGTCCAGCCAGGTACTGTTTGGAGCATGCTCCTTCTCTCGCTGTTTTTTCCGGACTGTTTCGTTCCCTTCCTTCCAGGTAATTGCCATGGCCTGTCGGGAAGTGGAGATGGGGAAGGTGAGTGTGGGGGCCAATCCGTGTCCACCCCCATCCTCTGGCTGTGGGGGCCGTCTGGGGGGCGACCCCCATGGACCCTCCATGAACTGACTTTCCTTCCTTAGAAAAAGTGTGAACGCTACTGGCCACTGAAGCAAGAACCGCTACAAATTGGGCCCTTCTCCATCGTCCAGGTACCCGGGAGGGGTTGTGGGGGCAGCCTGGGGGCTCTCCAGGAGAGACACAACTCCCCTTCACTTCCTGTCCCAAACTGCTGCTGGGCAACTCCATCCTGCCCCAGAGGTGGCTGCAGCTCAACTGTGGGCGAGCCCTCCCTGGGTGGTGTTATATGCAGCTGTTCCCCGGCTGCCCCGCCCCAGAGGTGGCTGCAGCTCAGCTCCACGTGAGCCGTCCCTGTGCAGCATTATCTGCAGCTGTTCCTCACCTCACCCAGAGGTGCCTGCACTGTACCTCTGTAGGGGGACACTAAAGGCATTTAATAACCGTGCAATGTCGGCACCCCCTGAAGCCTCTGTCTGCAGCTCAGCTTGTCTCTGTCTCAGGTCAAGGAGCAGGAGCTGAATCCGGACGTGACAGTCCGCACACTGAGCGTCAGCTTCCAGAAGGTCAGTGAGCTGGGGGGCGCCATGCTGCGGGGAGCGGGGGGCTGTGCAGGGGGCGTTCTCTCCTGGCAGGGCCAGGCACTGGGGGGCGCCGTGCTGCGGGGAGCGAGGGGCTGGGCAGGGGGCGTTCT
This sequence comes from Natator depressus, assembly GCF_965152275.1. Taxonomy (NCBI): domain Eukaryota; kingdom Metazoa; phylum Chordata; order Testudines; family Cheloniidae; genus Natator; species Natator depressus. The sequence goes on along the minus strand of NC_134256.1, from coordinate 22,025,632 downwards.
CTCCTGGCAGGGCCAGGCACTGGGGGGGCACCGTGCTGCGGGGGGCTGGGCAGGGGGCACTCTCCTCTGGCAGGGCCGGGCACTGAGGGGGTGCCGTGCTGCAGGGAGTGGGGGGCTGGGCAGGGGGCGTTCTCTCCTGGCAGGGCCGGGCACTGGGGGGTGGTGTGCTGCAGGGAGCAGGGTGGGGGGTTCAGCAGGGGGCGCTGTCCCCCAGCAGGGGTGGGTGCTGGGGGGGCCGTGCCGTGCGGAGCAGGGCTGATGCCTTCTGTTCCCTCCCCAGGAGGAGCGGCCCCTCACCCATTTCCAGTACGTGGCCTGGCCAGACCGCGGGATCCCGGACAATTACAGCCATTTCCTGGAGCTGATCGAGCACGTGCGATTGACGCAGGGGGACGACTCGGCCCCCATCTGCGTGCACTGCAGGTAGGGGGCGCTGTGCTGCGGGGGAGGGAGCGATGGAGACAGACAGCGGTCTTCATAGCCAAGGGTCTGCTAGAAAAAATTAAGCTCCGCCCCTTTTATGCAACCTGAGAAATGGTACAGAGCAGTCATTGAATGGCCAGCGGTAGCGTTCAGAGTGAACGCTCCCATTAAGACGAGCAGGTGCTTAGGGTTCAGAGTGAACACACAGAGATGGGCAGTGTCGCACTCAAACAACGATCATTAGCATCCAGTTAACACTGATGTCAAAACATATCAAGGCCCCATTTAACACCAAACATTAGGGTTCAGAGTAAACACTCATGTTTTGATAAGCCACACCCGCATTTAAACCTCAAGTTTTAGGATTCAGAGTGAACGGGCACGTCAGGGTGTCCCTATTTCAACCCCAGTTGTTCTATTTCAGAAGTAATGGTCATTCGGAAATGAGCTACGTCCCCATTTGAAACACAGTAATTAGGGTTCAGTGTTAACTGCCTTGCTGAGATGAGCTATAGCCCCTTTTAAAAACATAATTATTAGGGTTCACAGCTAACAGCCATGTTGAGACAAACCACGACCTTTGTGAAAACCCAGTCATTAGGGTTCAGAGTGAACAATCCAGCAATCTGGGTGGATGATGTCTGCTGAAACCCATCATTAAGGTCCAGGGTAAATGCCCAGTGCAATGGCACCCCACTGTTCACCCAGGCCTTTGGGTTTGGGATAAAGATCCCACTGTCGACACTCAGGATGCCCCATTTAACTGTCAGTCATTAGAGTTCAGAGTGAACGCCTACCAAAGATGGGCTCAAATTGTAACTCTGGTCATTAGATTTCAGAGTGAACGTACACCAGAGAGGCGTGAAGGTTGCAGCTGTAGCCATTAGGGTTCAGGGTGAACGTACACTAATGATGGTTCTGCATCATAGCTCCATTTATTAGGGCTCCGAGTGAACACCCACCAGAACCGCATGAAGGTTGCAGCTGTAGCCATCAGGGTTCAGAGTGAATGTCTACCAAAGAGGGAGTCACGTTCTACCACCAGTCATTAGGTTTCAGAGTGAACGCCCATGGGCAGCATGTGGGGTGAAGGGCCCCTTCGCCCCCGAGAGGGATTTGATCGGGGGGAATTGTTCTTCACCCATTTTCTTCCTGCTTCCTCCCCCTTGGCAGCGCTGGCTGTGGCCGGACCGGCGTGATCTGCATCCTGGAGCACGTGAGACACCTCCTCCTCCAGCAGGTACCGCGCGTGTCTGTGCACGTGCATAGGTCCGTGCGTGGGCATGTGTCTGACCCGCGGCTGCCCCCTGCCGGACTCACGAGCCTTCTCCCACTTTTCAGAGCATCCCCCCGAATTTCAGCATTTTCGACATCGTCCTAGCGATGAGAAAGCAGAGACCGTCGGCTGTCCAGACGCTGGTGAGCCCCTCGGTTCTCCCCCAGCCGGACGCCCACCCTGCCCCACACAGTGCCCCTGCTGGGAGAGGTGGGGCCGGGGCCGCTGGAGCGCCCCCCCCAGCCAGCCCCCCTAACATGGCCGTGTCCCCTCTGGCAGGAGCAGTACGAGTTTTTGTACCACGCCGTGGCCGAGATGTTCCGCAACACCCTGGCCACCACCTACGAGAACCTCAAGGAGGTGAGAGGGGCCCCGGGGCAAGGCCCCTCCAGCGGGGGGCGCAGGGCCCCAGACGCGGCGCAGGGCCCAGCTCCTCCAGCGGGGGGCGCAGGGCCCCACTCCTCCAGCGGGGGGGGGGGGGCGCAGGGCCCAGCCCCTCCAGCGGGGGGCGCAGGGCCCCAGACGCGGCGCAGGGCCCAGCTCCTCCAGCGGGGGGCGCAGGGCCCCACTCCTCCAGCGGGGGGGGGGGGGGCGCAGGGCCCAGCCCCTCCAGCGGGGGGTGCAGGGCCCCAGACGCGGCGCAGGGCCCAGCTCCTCCAGCGGGGGGCGCAGGGTCCCACTCCTCCAGCGGGGGGGGCGCAGGGCCCCAGATGCGGCGCAGGGCCCAGCTCCTCCAGCGGGGGGCGCAGGGCCACTCGAACCATCACCCGGTTATGATCCCGCCCGAGCACCCCCCATTTCTCCCCCCCCCACAGCCCGCTATCCCCCCAGGTCCAACCCCCTTGGCCCCTCCTCCCACTTGAGGAAGTCCCATGTGCCTCCCTTCCCCTTTCGATTCAGCCCTGTAAACAGCTCCGTCGGCCTGTGCGGTACAGGGGGGGATCTGGATCCTGGAGGGTTGCTGGGGGGGAAGAGTGTGAATCAGTGGGTGCACTTGGGGGAGGTGCACATGGGGGGCGGGCTGGAGCAGTTGGGAAGGAAGAGATCAGGGGTACATGAGGGGTGGGTCTGGAGCAGTAGAGATGGGGTGCAGGGGGCAGGACCGGCAGGGGTGGGTGGGCTCAGTTCCCCTCCCTTCCTCATCTCCCCAGCTCCGTGGGGCTGAAAGGTGGAGCAGGCCCCGGCCCCCCATCCTGGCTCCTGCCTCATGCTCAAGGCTTGTGAATTCTCTCTGCCTGTGGGGGGGAAATGGGGCCTGTCCCCTCTTGGGGGGCGCCAGCTCCCATCTGACCCCGGGCAGGGACGGGCTGGCTCAGTGGGGTGGGGAATGGGGCGTGGGGCCTGTCCCCTCCGGGGGGGGGCGGCTCCCAACTGGCCGCACAGGGGAGTAGCCCAGAGGGCTGAGACCTGCAAGTTTAGTTCATAGGTGAGCTGGCAACATAAAGTGCACGGGAGCCGGCGCCCCCTAGTGGGAACAGGCCCTGTGCCCCATTCCCCACCCCCCTGAGCCAGCCAGTCCCTGCCGTGGGGCCAGATGGCAGCCGGCCCCCCCTAGTGGGGACAGGCCCCACGCCCCATTCTCTGCCCCCCTGAGCCAGCCAGTTCCCACCCTGGGGCCGGATGGATGGAGGGGTGCGTCTGGGGCGGGACGGGTGCGTGGCGGGATGGAGGAATGGGGGGCCGGGAGGAGGGACAGGTGCGTGGCGGGATGGAGGAATGGGGGGCCGGGTGGAGGCCGCAGGGGTGCGTCTGGGGCGGGACAGGTGCGTGGCGGGATGGAGGAATGGGGGGCCGGGAGGAGGGACAGGTGCGTGGTGGGATGGAGGAATGGGGGGCCGGGTGGAGGCCGCAGGGGTGCGTCTGGGGCGGGACAGGTGCGTGGTGGGATGGAGGAATGGGGGGCCGGGTGGAGGCCGCAGGGTTGCACCCTCTGCTCCTTCCCCAGGCCAGGCCCTCCGGCACCGGCTGGGTTAACCGCCCGCAGCCCGTTGTCACACTTCCTGCAGGAGGAAGCAAAAAGCCAGTGTCAGCACCAGGCGGGGACGTCTTCCCCCCGCCCCCGGCTTCCCCCCTCCCTGGCTCACCCCTTCCTCTCCCCGCAGAACCAGCTGCCCCTGTACGACGACGCCGTGTCCCTGCGCCGCCCTGCGCCCCATAGCAAACACAGCAGCGTCTTACGGTGAGTGACCGGCCAGATGCAGCCACCTCGGGGGTGCGGCAGCGGGGGGAGCAGCCGCATGTAACACCGCCCGGGGAGGGCTCGCCAAGTGCTGGGATGTAGCCACCTCTGGAGCAGCCCGGACCTAAATACTGCAGCAGCTGCCAATGTAGCCTGGAAATGGACAGTCATTAGGGGTCAGAGTTAACACCCCATTGGGTGTTACCCACAGCCCGGACGGGGCAATTGCCGTAGTTGCTCTGAGCACACCCCCCTTCCCAGCCCCCACCTTGCCCTGCTTTGACCCCCCAACCGCCCTCCCCCTTCCAATTAGCCAACAGGCCACTCGCCAGCTACTTTCTGTTTCCCAGAAATAGACTGTGGAGTATCTGCTACCCGGCCCCCCTCCAGCCCCAGGGCTACTGTACAGGATGGGTGCGGGAGGGGAGCCGGACTCCTGGGTTCTCTCCCTGGCTCGGCCCCAAGGTTACTCTCCTTCCCCCTCCCCCCCCAGGAGCATCTCGGTGCCGTCCGAGCCCACCCCGGACCTGCCCCCCAAGATGAGCGACACCTACGCCGTGGTGAACAAGTTCCGGCGGGGGGGCAGGCCGGCGGGGTCCCCCTCTCGGGAGACCAGCCCCGCGTGGTCCCCCATCGACCCCAGTGGCTTCGGGGGGCTGCAGACCAGCTACTCCCTGCCTGGGAGCCCCGTGAAACGCCTGCCACCCAGCCCCAGCTGTGAATACACCCCCAACTCCACCAGCGCAGGTACGGGGAGGGGACCCAGGAGTCCAGGGCCAGGAGGGGCTGTGGGTCTGATGGGGGGGGGGGGGAGGAGGAAGCCAGGAGTCAGGAGGGACCATGGGTCTGATCTGGGGGGGGAGAAAGCCAGGAGTCAGGAGGGACCATGGGTCTGATCTGGGGGGGGACCTAGGAGTCCATGGCCATGGATCTGATGCAGAAAGAGGGCCTTGGACTCAAGAGTCCTGGGGTGGCTCTGACCTGGGGACAGGGGACCCCAGCCGCCCGGGGGGGAAGGGGGGGTCTGACCCAGGGGTCCACACTCTGACCCCTGCCCATCTCTCTGCTCCAGGTGACGTCAGCCCCCGGGGCCCCCCTTCGCCCAGCACCAGGTGCGGGAAGACCCTGCTACACAGTCTGAAACCCCCGGTGAGTCCTCCCCCCAGGGCCAGTGACCCCCTGCCCGGCCGGCTGCAGCCAGAGGGGGCGCCACCGTGGGTGGGGCTGGTGGGGCGAGCGGGGAGGGTTCAGAGTCGGGACGCCAGGGTTCTCTCCCCAGCTCTGGGAGAGGAGTGGGGCCTAGTGGTTGGCGGGATGGGGTGGTGCCTCAGTCTCTTTCGTTCATTTTTCTCCATCTCATCCACAGGCTTCTGTGGCATCTCCCCAGAAGATGGGTGAGTGGGGTGCGAAGGGGGGGCAGGGGATCACACAGCTAAACAGGGGGAGGCTAGTTAAGTACCTGGATGGGAAACCCCGGCAATTGGAGTGGATGCGGCAGTCATCGCGGCCTCGCATCCAAGGCACCCCCAGCCGCAGCTGCATCTCAGGGCTGGCCGAGCCGTCCCGGTGTGGTGGTGTGTGTGGCCGTTCCCCAGCCACCCCGCCCCAGAGGTGGCTGCATCGCAGTGCCGGCCGTAGCCGGGGAGGCCTCATTGTTCTCTCTTCCACCAGGCCCCAGCTCCCCCCGCCACGACTCCGACGGCTACGAGGCCGTGGACCCCTCACCTGGAAGTGGCTGCGGCCCCCTCGCCTCCCCGGGCAACGGTCTCGGTAGGAAGTGGGTGTGGGGGGAGGGGTACATTGGGGGGCAGGCCCCAGGGGGTGCGTGGTCAGGGGCTGGGACCCAGGAATCTGGGGCAGGCCCCTGGCTCTGACTGGGGACATGAAGGAGAGTCCAGGGGGAGGGGACCCAGGAGTCCTGGGCTGGGGGGCAGGGGGGAATGGGACCCCACAGCAGTTTGGATCTGGGGAGTCTGGGCAGGGGGGTGGGGTCAGGCTCTGGGGGGTGGGGTCAGGCCCCCTCCTCACTGTTGTCTCTCCCCCAGGCTATAACTTCCGCATCGGGAAGCCAAAAGGACCCCGCGACCCCCCGGCCGAGTGGACGCGGCTCTAGGGGGAATGGGGGCACCAGGGCCTGTGCCCCTCCCCCGCAAACTCCAGCTGGACTGGGCTGCAGCCCTGCATCACCCCACAGCACAGAGCGAGCCCCGCCCCCCATCAACTGACAACAGGCTGGGAGCCAGGACTCCTGGGTTCTCTTCCAGGTGCAGGGAGGCGGGGCTGGGAGCCAGGACTCCTGGGTTCTCTTCCAGGTGCGGGGGGGGGGGGGGGGGGAGGGGGAGGAGCTGGGAGCCAGGACTCCTGGGTTCTCTTCCAGGTGCGGGGGGGGGGGGGGCTGGGAGCCAGGACTCCTGGGTCCTCTCCCCGGCCCTGGGAGAGGAGTAAAGAGCACCACCTTTGACTCAGTGGGGCATTGATGTGAGCTAGGCCCCACAACTTGGGGGCACCAGTGCTAAATCCCCCCCCACAACCTGGGGAGCCCTGGTGGCTCTACCCCGGCAAGATGGGAACGGCCGTGAACAGACAGAAGCAGAAACCAAACCCAGGGTCGAACCAAGCTGTGTATTAGAGCAGACCCTACAAAAATAAAAAGTGTGAAAACAGCAGCTCTGCTGGTGCTTCCCCGTCCACCACAGGGCGATGCCGCCAGAGGCATCCCTCAGGGCCGGGGAGATGCTGCCAGGTCGGAGCTCCTCCCTTGCACTCCGACGCCCACTGCCCAGGGCAGAGAAAACCGCTCTGGGTGAAATTCCCAGCCGGCGCCGGGCGAGCTCCAGCAGGGGGGACGCTCTGGGCCAGGCCCGCCCCCGGGGCGCCCCTCAGTCAGCGCTCAGGAACCGCCGCTTCCGGGCCGTGTTGGTGTAAGGGTGCCAGCGCCACTCCACGTCGGCCGTGACTGCCTGCTCCAGCGTGCCCAGCTTGATCATGTACGCTGGAACGAGGGAGGGGCCAGGGGTCAGCGGGGTGCCCCCAGGAGGCAGGAAGCACCCGCTGCTGGGAGACAGGCAAAGCTGGGGAACCCTCTCCCCAGTCACTCAGGGTGCAAGGGGCAGGGTGGGACAAATTTTCTGGAATTGTCTGATGAAGCCCACCATCTGCCTCAGTTTCCCCTGGATTCTGCCCAGCCTGGGGGGGGGGGGTTAGAGACAATTGACAACAGGACCTGCTGGGGGTCTGGGGCAGGGAGAGGGGTCTGGGCTTGAGTGCCTAGTCTTAAATGAGGCTATTGATATAACAGGGATCACAGAAACTTGGTGGAATGAGGAGAATCGAGGGGACACAGAAATACCAGGGGAGAAAACGTAGTGGAAGCAGAGAACCGGTCGGGCTGGTGGGGAAGTGGCACCAGATGTGAAAGAAAAGAGTAGAGTCAAATGAAGTAACAATCTTAAATGAAGCAAACGGTACCGTGGAATCTCTCTGGATGTTGTTCGAGCAAGGAATTACTAAGAAGAATAGAGCCATTGGGATTTACTACCAACCACCTGGCCAGGATGGTGATAGTGACTGTGAAATACGCAGGGAGATTAGAGAGGGTATAAAAATAAAAACCTCACTAATAACGGGGGATTTCAACTAGCCCCATATTGACTGAAGGCCTAGCGCCGCAGGACGGGATGCAGAGACCAAGTTTCTTGACACCTTAAACGACTGCTTCTTGGAGCCGCTGGTCCCGGAACCCACCGGGGGGGAGAGTCTTGATTTAGTCCTAAGTGGAGTATAGGATCTGGTCCAAGAGCTGGAGGGCTTGGTAACAGTGACCATAACAGAATTACATTTAACATCCATGTGGCGGGGAAAACACCAGAACGGTCCAACACTGCAGCCTTTAATTTCAGAAAAGGGAACGAGACAAAAACGAGGAGGTTAGTGACACAAACGGAAAGGCACAGCGCCAACATTGAAATCCCTGCAAGCTGCATGGAACCATTCTACAGACGCCGTAATGGAGGCTCAACTTAAAGGTATCCCCCAAATTAAAAAAGCATCGTGAGAGAACCAAAAAAGAGCCACCGTGGCGAATCAACAAAATAAAAAACAGCGAGAGGCAAAAAGGCATCCTTTACAAAGTGGAAGTTAAATCCTAGTGAGGAAAATAGAAAGGAGCCTAAACTCTGGCAAATGAAGTGTAAGAATATAATTAGGAGGCCAAAAAAGAATTTGAAGAACAGCCAGCCAAAGACTCAGAAAGTAACAGAAAATGTTTTTTAAATACATCAGAAGCAGGAAGCTGCTAAATAAGCAGTGGGGCCACTGGACGATCGGGATGCTAAAGGAGCACTCAAGGGCGATAAGGCCATTGCGGAGAAACGAAATGAATTCTTTGCATCCGTCTTCACGGCTCAGGATGCGAGGGAGATTCCCACACCGGAGTCTTTTTAGGTGACAAATCTGAGGAACTGTCCCAGACTGAGGTGTCATTAGAGGTGGTTTCGGAACAAATTGATAAATTAAACAGCAATAAGTCACCAGGACCAGATGGGATCCCCCAAGAGTTCTGAAGGACTCAAATGTGAAATTGCAGGACTGCTAACTAGGGCATGGAACCTGTCATTTAAATCAGCGTCTGCACCAGGTGCCTGGTTTTTAAAAAGGGCTCCAGAGGTGACCCCGGCAGTTCCAGGCTGGTAAGCGTGACATCAGTACCGGGCAAATGGGTTGAAACGATCGTAAAGAACAATATTGTCAGACACAGAGATGAATATGATTTGTTGGGGAAGAGTCAATGTGGTTTTTGTAAAGGGAAATCACGCCTCACCAATCTACTAGAATTCTTTGAGGGGGTCGACAAGCATGTGGACAAGGGGGATCCAGTGGATGTAGTGTACTTAGATTTTCAGAAAGCCTTTGACAAGGTCCCTCACCAAAGGCTCCTAAGCAAAGTAAGCTGTCACGGGGTAAGGGGGAAGGTCCCCTCATGGATCAGTAACTGGTTAAAAGATAGGAAACAAAGGGTCAATGGTCAGTTTTCAGATTGGAGAGCGGTAAATAGTGGTGTCCCCCAGGGGTCTGTACTGGGCCCAGGCCTATTCACTGTATTCATCAATGATCTGGAAAAAGGGGTGAACAACAAAGTGGCAAAGTTGGCAGATGATACAAAACTACTCAGGATAGTTAAGTCCCAGGCAGACGGCGAAGAGCTACAAAGGGATCCCTCAACACTGGGTGACGGGGCAACAACATGGCAGATGAAATTCAATGTTGATAAATGCCAAGTGATGCCCATCGGAAAACAAAATCCCGACCATACGTACACAATGATGGGGTTTGAATAAGCTGTTCCCACTCAAAGATCTTGGGGTCGTCGTGGAGAGCTCTCTGCAAACATCCACTCAGTGTGCCGCGGCGTCAAAAAAGCGACCAGAGTGGTGGGAACCATCAAGAAAGGGAGAGAGAATAAGACAAAATATCCTATTGCCTCTATGTACATCCATGGGATGCCCCCACCTTGAACACTGCGTGCAGATGTGGCTGCCCCCATCTCGAACAAGATATATAGAAATGAGAAAGGGTTCAGCAAAGGGCAACAAAAATTATTAGGGGTTTGGAACGACTGCCATATGAGGAGAGATTAAAGAGACTGGGACTTTTCAGCTTGGGAAAGAGACGACAAAGGGGGGAGATGACAGAGGTCTGTAGAATCATGGGTGGTGTGGGGAAAGTAAATCAGGAAGTGTTATTTACTCCTCATAACACAAGAATTAAGGGTCACTCAATGAAATGAATAGACAGCAGATTTAAAACAAACAAAAGGAAGTATTTCTTCATACAATGCACAGTCAACCTGTGGAACTCCTTGCTAGAGGATGCTGTGAAGGCCAAGACCATAACAAGGTGAAAAAAAGAACTAGATAAGCTCCTGGAAGATAGATCCGTCGATGGCTATTGGCCAGGCTGGGCAGGGGTGGTGTCCCTAGCCTCTGTTTGCCAGAAGCTGGGAATGGGTGACAGGGGATGGATCACTTGATGATTCCCTGGTCTGTTCATTCCCTCTGGGGCACCTGGAATTGGCCACTGTTAGCAGACAGGACACTGGGCTAGATGGACCTTTGGTCTGACCCAGTCTGGCCGGTCCTATGTTTTTATGAGGGACCCCCAGTGACGTGACTCACGTTTCATCTCGAAGCGCGGCCCCACCTCAGACAGCTCGATGTTGCGATGGTCCGTCTTCTTATAAACGTGGTGCCTACGGGGGACACAGGAGAGGTGGGTCACCCGGCGTGGGCCTGGCTCCCAGCCCCCCTGCCAGCCCTCACTCCCCTCCCAGAGCCGGGAGAGAACTGAGGCATCCTCGGTTCCAGCCATCCCCGTGTGGTGTTATATGTGGCTGTTCCCCAGCTGCCCTGCCCCAGAAGTGGCTGCATTCTGGGGGAGGCCTGGCACCTGAAGGAGATGTAATCGTCCTGGTTGGCGAAGGTGATGACCCGCTTGCTGTCCTCCTTGGGCACCGGGAAGAGGTACTTGAGGATGCTGCAGACCTGAGGGGCAGAGATCGAGAAGCGCTGGGTTTTGGGAGGTGGGGAGGGGAATTGAGACCCTACAACAACAAGCCAGTCCCCAGATTGTTCTAATGCCCCCCAGGAGACCCTACAATAAACACATTGCACACAAACATTCCCCAGAGACCCTACAATATCAAAGCGGTCCCTGCCCCCCTCCCCTGGCAGCCCCAGTCCCTAGAAGACCCGACGATAACAAAGCCAGCCTGGGCAGTCTCGGAAGACCCGACAAGGACCCAGCCGCCCCCCGCTCACCCTCTGGCCCAGGCGGGAGGTGAAGTTGTGGAAGATCAGGTGGGGGTTGGCCTCGGACATGGTGCCGATGTCGGGGACCTCGTGACGCATCACCACGTTGCAGAGGGTGAAGAACGCCGTGGGGCCGAAGGGCAGGTGGGAGACGATCAGCCCGTCTGGGGGGAGGGGATTAGCCGTTGGGGGGGGGCTGGGATGGAGCTCCCCTGCCCCCCCACAGAACACAGCCCCCAGCTAAAAGGCCCTGCAGCCCCCCCAGAAATAACAGCAAAGGAGGGTCCCCATCCAGCCCCAGCCGGGGGGAGCCCTCCAGAATCCCAGCAGGACCAGACAGAGACGGAGCAGACCCCCCTCCCCCGGCTCTCAGCAGGCCTGGACGGGGGGGGGGGGGGGTGTCCCCAGCTCACCCCCCCCCCCAACCCCAGCTCACCCGGCTGCCCTCGGTGCTCATGCAGCAGCAGCAGGTCCGTGACGCCATTGGCCTTGCAGGCCCGGAGCAGGGCCCCCAGCTCGTGTCGCCCCCGGTTCATGCGCTGGGCACCCGGCACCACCAGCTTCATCTCCTGCCGACGAGAGGGGTGTGGGTGTGAGACACCCCACCACAGACCTGCCCCTCCCCCGAACAGCCCGACAACACCGCACCCGGCCCCCCACATCAGGAGACCCGATGACAGTAACAAAGCCGGCCCTACCCACCAGCCCCAGTCCCCGGGACGCTCTGCAGAAACAAACCAGCACCCAGGAGACCCTATAATAACCATGCCAGACCAGCTGAGCAGCGCTGCCCCCCAGGAGACCCTACAATAACAAACCCAGGCCCTCTACCTTGGCAAACATCTTGAGGCGGGAGCTGGGGTCGCGCGAGGTCGTGATCATCACCTTGGGGTCCTCCACGCCCGCCCAGCGATACTCATCGTCCTGCTGCGTCACCACCCCTGCCGTGGGAGGCAAGGGTTAACGGGGGGCAGGGGGGGCGCCGTGGCCTCTGCCTGGCCATGCCCTCCCGCCCCAGCTCAGGCCCTGAATTAGGTGGGAGATGCCCATTTACACCGAGTCAGGGGTTGGGTTATTTTTTAATCCCACCAGGGAGTGGCGAATTTCTCGCGCCACGGCCAGTCCCTCGACAGCTTTTATCTCCAGCGACTGGCAGCCAAGTCTTCTCCCAGCCCCGCTGCATTCGGGATCCCCGTCAAACTCCATCTGGATGGAAACCGGAATCCGATTACAACCACACAAAACCGCCCTTGAGGTTTTTCGTTCCCGAAAGAAAATGACCTGAAGACCAGGCCTAGCCGCGTTCGACTTGTGTCCACAAATCTCCATTTCACCAGGCCCAGCGCCGGGACCCAAACCATGCAGGTCGGCTGAGGAAGAAAACCACTGCGGCGGGAGGCATCCAAACGGGTTTTCAGGCGGTTTCCTTTGCGTGGTCTGACGCGTGGCGTTGACAGTTTCTCTTAACGGTTCGAAAGCTTTAACTTTTCGATTCGCAGCCTCTCCCGTCATTAAAGCATTCCTGTCCGACCCGCCTCACGCCCCATCAATTCCCACACGTGAAAACTTATAGAGAGAATTTTTAAAAGCTTAAAACCCAAAATGAAAATTGAAAGAGCTCAAAATCACAGGACAAAAGGAGTAAATACCATTATTCTGCATAACTAATGGAAAGATACAAATCAGGGGAAAAAGCTTACAAATAACCCTCAGTATCACCCATGGAAATTACAAAAACATCATATTCTGCCCTACCTGTTAGAAGAGCTGGATACAGGGGAAAAAAAATTTGATTTAAAACATGGCTTGGATTTGAAACTCCCAGAGTTATTGTACAAAAGGGAGCATTCGCTGTAACTAGTGAATTTGAACTGATTGTTTCTCGTCTCCACATCCTTCAGGATTTTAGAGCTAGTCGATCTCATCCTCTCCCACCGAGGTTTTATTCAGTGATGGGAAGAGGAAACCAAGCAGCTCCTGATTGGTTTTTTAACCTGGGGCAAAGCTGTCACTGACCTGAGCTCGGTGAACAGACGGCCGAGGAGCAAATGGGGAAGAAGGCCTTCAGCAAAGTGGTACCAGTAACGACCACCCGGCTCGGGGCTTTCTGGCCCGTTAAATATAGATGTTTTTTAATACAACGTAACTGACCATGCCAGATTGGAGGAAGCTCAGCCCTGAACGGAAGCAGTTGGAATTTCAGGTGGATTTTTAAACAGAAAAACGTCCAAAATCCAGTATAAATTAAGAAAACACCCCACGTTTTTTGTAACCATCTTTTTTTATCCAACCTGGATGCAGAAGCTTCACGGCTCGGCTGTGGGTGACCAGGGCCAGCTCCCCCTCCCCTCCACCCCACCCACCTCTGCTCCCCCCGCCCCAAGTGAGCTGGCCACGATAACAGGTCTCTGAGGCTGTCACTCACGGCAGCATCCGGCCCAACAGGGGGACCCCAACTCAGGTCAGGGTGTCTGTGCAGCACCTGACCCAACAAGGGGAGAGGGATCTCGGCAGTGGCGGTCTGTGCTTCATCTGGAAGTGGCCCACCCTCATGCTTCAGGGCAGACGGGCAGCGAAGAGTCAGGAAGGACACAGGACAACACTGCCCAAGGGTGTTAGGAGAGGAGGGGGTTCCTAGCCTGGAGGGGGAGGCACCAAGCTCCCTTAACCCCCTCCCCTGCCCCCAAACTCACCTTCTGCTCCCTGGTCATCAACTCGATGGACTTCTGCAGCGCCAGAGCCTCCCGGCGCAGCTCCGTGGGCAGCAGCCGATTCTCTGGGGGGAGCGGGGAGGGGAAAGAGGAAGAGTCAGAGTGTGATTCCAGACAACCCCCCGTCCTGCAAGCCCCCCCCCCACCCCCAGTCCCTCCTGCCCCAAACCAGCCCCTCCTCCATCCTGCAGAGCACCAAGTCCCAACCCTCAGGCCATAGGTCAGGAGAGAGGGGCACCGGCAGGAGTGGGGGGAGAGGGGGCTGCAGGTCTGGAGTGAGGGGTACCGGAGGGGCAAGGGGCTGCCGGTCAGGAGTGAGGGGCACCGGGGTGGGGGTGGGGGCCGGGGGGCTGCAGGTCAGGAGTGAGGGGCACCGGGGGGGGGGAATAGGGGGCTGCCGGTCAGGAGTGAGGGGCACCGGCGGCGGGGGGGCGGGCCAGGGGGCTGCAGGTCGGGAGTGAGGGGCACAGGGGGTGAGGGGCACCGGGCGGCTGCAGGTCGGGAGTGAGGGGCACCGGGCGGCTGCAGGTCGGGAGTAGGGGGCTGCAGGTCGGGGGTGAGGGGCACCGGGGGGGGGGGGCCAGGGGGCTGCAGGTCGGGGGTGAGGGGCACCGGGCCGGTCCGTACCCTCCAGCGCCTGCTTGAGTCGCTGCTTCTTGCTCTCGCTGGCGCGGATCCGATCCTCCTGCGCCCGCCGGTGCAGATACTCCCGGCGCTGCCGGGCCTCGCGGCGCAACTGGGCGGGACAAACCGGGGCGGGGGGGTTAACACAGGGCCGGGGGGGGCAGGGAGCTCCCCCCTCCCCTAGCGGGGGTACCAGCCCCCCCGCCTCCCGTGACCACCCCACAACAGCGCCAGCCCCCCCCGCACTGCCCAGGGGGCCCCCGGCCCCCGCCCAGAAAGAGGCGACCCTACAATAACAAAGCGAGACTCCCACCGCCAATCGCCGACCAGCCCCCGTCCCCAAGGGGGGAGCTGCTCCCCCCGCCCCACCCAGGATCCCCCACCCCACTGCGGGGGGGGGCCGCCTCTGTCCCCCAGGCGGCCCGGCAGTAACTAGCCCAGCCCCCTATTGCCCCCCCGCGGAGAGAGCAAGAGCAACAGCCCCGGCCCCTGCCCCTCCCCCTCTCGGGCGACCCTACAATAACAAACCCAGCTCGGCCCCCTACCATGCCGGCAGCTCCCAGCGCTCCGCGGCTCTCTCCCCACAACACGTGGGGGACCCGGCCAACACCAGAGCCTCTCATTGGCCCAGCCTGCCCGGCCTATCAGAGAGCGGGATGCTCAACTGGGCTGGGCGATGTTTTGCCCCTCACAAAGATGGCGGCCTAGGGTGCTGGGAGGGTCACAACCCCCGTTGCCCCTGGCAAAGATGGCGGCCGAAGGGCACGGGGCAGCTTTGCCCTTTACAAACATGGCGGCGAGACGGGACGGCGCCGCACTTGCCCTCAACTAAGATGGCCGCCGCTTCGTCTTCGCCTGGAGAAAAAGCTCTGTCCAATTAGCGGCTTCTTCCCGCCTCACCAGGAGGGTGATTGGAGCGTCTCGTCCAAGTCCTTAGCTCTGATTGGAAAACGCTGGAGCGGCTCCGCCCCACTGGGAAGCCGGGATTGGCCGGTTTCGAAGGTCATGTGCCCGTGCGAAGGGGAGGGTGTGGGGAGCAGCCGGGATTGCTCGGTCCGGGGCAGGTGCTGGAGGGGGCGGGACAGGCGGGGGGGTCGGTGGCTCGGGACGGGTATTGAGGGGGACCGGCGGGGGGGCAGGTATTGGGGGGGCCGCAGGGCAGTGCCCTGGGGGGGACCGAGGGGGGCCAGCGGGCGGATCCCCGGCCCGAGGCCCCGGTTCTGCCCCGGGCCCATGGCCGAGCTGGCGCTGAGCCGGGAGCTGGACGAGCGGCTGCTCCACCTGCTGGGGGCGCTGGAGGCGCTGCAGGGCAAGAGGGACGAATTCAACAGCCGCGTGGAGCAGGTGCGGCGGGGGGGATTGCATGGGCCCCCTGCTGCCCCTGGGGCCCCCCTTCCCACCCCCAGGGCTCCCCTTCTTACCCCTCAGGGCCCCCTGCTGCCCCTGGGGCCCCCCTTCCCACCCCCAGGGCTCCCCTTCTACCCCTCAGGACCCCCCCCTACTGCCCCTGGAGCCCCCCTTCCCACCCCCAGGGCTCCCCTTCTTACCCCTCAGGGCCCCCCCTACTGCCCCTGGGGCCCCTCTTCCCACCCCCAGAGCTCCCCTTCTTACCCCTCAGGGCCCCCCCTACTGCCCCTGGGGCCCCCCTTCCCACACTGCCTTCTCACCGCCCACAGTGCCTCACCCGCCCCCTCCTGCACCCACTGGCCTGGCAAGCTGCAGCCCCGTCAGCCTGGGGGTGGGGGGGTCTCGTAGGGGCAGCGCAGCCCCTGAGGGGCGTGTCCCCCCCCCAGCAGTCCCTGACACCCCCTCCTTGTGTCCCCCCATGCAGGGCTGGTTCTCGCTCTCTAGGTCCCGCTTCGCCATGGGCTGCAAGTCGGTCTCTGCCCTGCAGTACGGGGCCTGCATGGAGCCGCTGGTCCGGGTGCGCGCCAGGTGAGAGCAGGGGGCTGCGGGTCGGGAGTGAGGGGCCCAGGCCTGGGCTAGCAGGGGGCTGCGGGTCGGGAGTGAGGGGCACCGGCAGGGCTGCGGGGGGCCCAGGGCTGGGCTAGCCAGGGGCTGCGGGTCGGGAGTGAGGGGCCCAGGGCTGGGCTAGCAGGGGGCTGCGGGTCGGGAGTGAGGGGCACCGGCAGGGCTACGGGGGGCCCAGGCCTGGGATAGCCGGGGGCTGCGGGTCGGGAGTGAGGGGCACCGGCAGGGCTGCGGGGGGCCCAGGCCTGGGCTAGCCGGGGGCTGCGGATCGGGAGTGAGGGGCACCGGCAGGGCTGCGGGGGGCCCAGGGCTGGGCTAGCAGGGGGCTGCGGGTCGGGAGTGAGGGGCACCAGCAGACTTGGTTTCATGCTGGGCACGGAAATGGTGAAACACCCCCCACGATCTGTAATTCACGGAACCAGAGACTCCTGGAAACGTGGGGCTGGAAGGGACCCCAGGAGGTCGCCAGGTCCAGCCCCCCGCGCGGAGGCAGGACTGAGTCACCCCAGACCAGCCCTGACAGGGGTTTGTCTGACCTGGTCTTAAAACAATAAACCGGGATTTACCCGCCCTGGCTCGGGTGGGGGTTCCCTGTCTGGGCCGGGCTGTGAACGACCTGCAGGGGGCGCTCCCCAGACCGAGAGAGGGGGTCAGTGGTGTGGTTCCCCCTTCCAGCGAGGGGGAGAGCGGGCAGGTCGCCTTCCAGGTCATCCCGGGAGAATGGGACCCGTCCGCAGAGGCTGCTGAGGGGTCACCGGCCGTGGAGGAAATCGGGCCCCAAGACCAAGGTGAACTAATGGACAAAGAACTGCACCGAGAGCCCAGGGCCGGGTTGCCAGGGGGCTGCGGGTCGGGAGTGAGTGAGCAGAGCTGGGGGGGGTCAGGGCTGGGCTAGCAGGGGGTTGTGGGTCAGGAGTGAGTGGCACCGGCAGAGCTGGGGTGGGGGTCAGGGCTGGGCTAGCAGGGGGTTGTGGGTCAGGAGTGAGGGGCACCGGCAGAGCTGGGGGGGTCACAGTGAGGGGCACCGGCAGAGCTGGGGGGGTCGGTCAGGGCTGGGCTAGCAGGGTCTGCGGGTCGGGAGTGAGGGGCACCAGCAGAGCTGTGGGGGTGAGTTTTGAGACCCCTTTTGTTGAACGTCTCTCTAGTCTTGCGGCAGCGAAAGGGCCCAGGGAAAACAGAGGATCCTGGGTCCCCCCTGGAGGCTGCCCCCGAACCCCCTGATTCCCCGAAGGGGGCCTCATCCCAGGACCCACTGACCTGGTTCGGGATCCTGGTGCCCCAGAGCCTCCGGCAGGCTCAGAGCAGCTTCAAAGAGGGTGAGTCCAGGGCGCCCCCTAGAGGGGACAGGCCCCATTCCCCCCCCCCCCGAGCCAGCCGGCCCCTCTCTCCTGACCCCCGTCTCTCTGCAGGGATTCTCCTGGCCGGGGAGATCGCCAGCCTGCAGAGCGACCTCCAGGCCACCTGGGCGCAGTATCGGGCGCTGCTGGAGAGGAAGCGCCAGCTGCTGGCCACAGAGGGGTAGTGCAGCTGACACCCCCCTGGGGCTTTCGCACCCCACACGCTGGGCTGGGCGTATTGTGACCTCCGACACCCATGTCAATAAACTGGGATCGCTGCTCTGGTGTGTCCGTCTGTCCGTCCCTGCCGGAGGGTCTGAGCCCTGCTCTGTGTTCCCGAGACTCCCTGCGAGGTCCGCGTGAGCCCCTGCTGCAGGGAGTGCTCTGCCTGGGGGGTGAGTCTGGGGGGCTCGGGGCAGCACTGGGAGATGCCAACTGCCTTGGAAATGTTAAAGAGAAACTCTGCCTCTTCCCTGCCCCCCAGCCTGCGTGGGGCCCAGCGGGGACAGGGCCACCCTGAGCTGGCTGGGAGAAAGGACAGGACAGGCTCTGGGCGGTGTCTAGGGTTTAGAGCAGGGGGGCTGGGAGCCAGGACTCCTGGGTTCTCTCCCTGGCTCTGGGAGGGCAGTGGGGCCTGGGGGTGAGAGCTGGGGGCAGGAGCCGGGACTCCTTGGTTCTGGCTGGTTTGTGATCTTGGCTGTTCCAAGCAGACTTGCCCTGTCTCTCCAAGGGGGTCAGGGCTTGCTCCGGCGTGACTCTGGATTAGCTGCCTGGGAGCCCATGGGGTCCCTGCTAAGAGGGGAGGGGCTCGTGGCAGTGTGTGAGGGGTTCATGGTGCAGTGCCCTCCTTGCCCAGCGGGAGGTGCTGGGCGGCCCCAGGGCCAGCCAGGCAGGAGCAGCAACCAGCCTGTCCCCCATGGTCTAGCCGTCAGGATTCCAGGCTTTCACCCAGGCGGCCCGGGTTCGACTCCCGGTGTGGGAAGCAGCCACTTATTTTCTTGGTGAGGCACCGGCAGCACCGGCCTCTTGCAGAGCTGGCCAGAGTCCGGGGGCTGGGTTCTCCTGGTACCTCATGGAGCAGGGGCTGGGGGATGCTTCATTCTTGCCCCTCTGAGTGCAGCTCTAGAGACCCCTTATTCCCCACTCCTCCTGGAATCTGGGCACTAGGACTCCTGGGTTCTCCTCCCCCACTCTAGGGAGGAGGAGGATGGGGGGCTGGGAGCCAGGACTCCTGGGTTCTCTCCCCTGCTCTGGGAGGTGAGTGGACATTTGAGGGCTAGGCTGCTGCGTCAGAGGAAGCAGAGGACTCCCGGGGGCTGTCTGCCCCTTCCCCCCATGCCCAGAGATTGGGGGTCAGGCTGGCTGCAGGAGGGTGGTGATTGGCATAACCCCCCCATTTAGCACCTTGGGGGGAGGGGAGGTAGCCCCTCACCACACCCCCAGGGACCACCCTCCCTCCAGGATTTGCTCCCTGGGACAGTGTTCCAGAGTTGGAGGGAGTCACCCCCACCCCTGCTGCAAGGGGGCAAGCCTGGGGGAATCTCTGGGGATCGCAGCCCTGTCTGGGGGTGCAGAGGGCAAAGCCCCCTCAGGCAGCCCCCACAGCTTTTTCCTCACTTGTTTTCAAAGCAGAAGCTGGGGGTGAGCCCTGGGGTGTAGGTCACAACTTCACAGCCCCCCCCCGTGCTCCAGGCCTGTCCCTGGCAGGGATGGGGGGGGTGGAGTGGGTGAGAGTGACACATCTGCACCAACCCCACACAGAGCCCTCACATGCCACACACCCCCCCCCCCCCCATGCTCCAGGCCTGCCCCGGGAGGGGAGGGTGGGTGAGAGTGACACATCTGCACCAACCCCACACAGAGCCCTCACATACCACCACCATCCCCCCCCCCATGCTCCAGGCCTGCCCCTGGCAGGGGTGGGGTGGGTGAGAGTGACACAGAGGCCCCACCCCAGTGTTAATTGCTCATCAGTAAGGGGCCCAGCCCTTGCAGCCTGACAGGGACAGGCAGGTACTGCTCACATGAGCCCTGCCCCTGCAGTTGTGTGCAGCTGTGGCCCAGGCTCCCCCCCCCCCAGAGCTGGGTGCATTTCAGCACCAGCTGAGCCCCAGCCAAGCTGTGTTACAGGGTGCTGTGTCCCCCCTGCCCTGGGCCAGAAGTGGCTGCGTTACTCAGCACACGCCCTGCAGAGCCTGGCCCAGGAGCAGGAATCCACAGCCCCCCTCCCCACTGCATGACAGGCTTGCACCCCCTCCCCTGCTCCCCCAGCATCCCTTTCCCGCCGTAGGCAGCAGCCTGCTCCCTTGGGCCAAGGAGCAGCAAGAGGGGGACAGGTGGCAGCCTAGGGCAGGGCCGCAGAGCCCCAGGGAACTGGGGGACAGTTGAGGTGACTTGAGAGTTGCCCCCTCCAGCTGATGGCAGGGGATAGAACTGATTCAGGCTGGCATGCTCTGCTGGGGTCACAAGGGGGCATAGGTGGTTGAGGGAGGAGAGGGGGGAGCCCAGGGCTGGCACAGAGCTATGAGGTGAGGGGAACCCCCCACCCACAAACAGGCAGAGCCCCCCATACTAAACATTGCTACAAATTTATTACAGAGCTGTCTGTCTTTCAAGTACAGTTGAAAATAACAACCACCGTCCCCGGGAGTACAGAGCGGATGGGCGCCTGCAGCGCCCCACCTGTGGCACTTGCTAGTGCGGAGGGCCCAGGACCCAACGGGGGTGGGGGGAGCCAGGTGCCCTCCACGGGCAAAGCGGCCCGCAGCGCCTCTGCATAAAAATATAGAGTTCTCTGGGGGGGGGCCCCCCGCTTGGCAAGAGATAAATAGGAGGAAGAAATCTGTACAGCAGGGGGCAGCGCCCACTCCCCCACCCTGGGGGCAGAGCCCAGCAAGGGGCACCATGCTGTGATCCAGCCCTCCCATGGCCAATGGGAGGCACAGTAGACGGCTGACACCTGCAGCACTGAGCCCCCCAGCAGGGAGCTGTGGGTCACAAGGGGCAGGGCAGCCCTGTGATTTCAGGCTCCAATTGAGTGGGGGACTGGAAGGGCTGGGGCAGAGCTGCCAGGAGGCAGTGGAGCTGCCATGGGGCAGCCCCCCCTCCCAAACCATTCCAGGAGAGAAGCTGGGGGCCCCCCCAGGGGTGGGATTGAGGGGACTGTGCCACGAACCCCCCCAAACAGCTGTGGGAGGCTCCAGCAGCCAGAGGAGATGGGCAGCTCTGCCCGAGGAGCCATGGGCCTGTGATGAGGGGCCCTGAGCCCCTGCCCCCCAAGTGGGAGGGGTCAGAGGGAGGGCCTGGTGGGAGCAGGGGGAGTTACAGCAGCTGGCAGGAGGTCTTCTTGCGCCCGCGCTTGGCCTGCAGGGCAGCCCGTGTAGCCATCTCAAAGACCTCGCGCACCCCGTCCTTTGTCTTGGCCGAGCACTCGAGGTACCCGAAGGCGCTGATCCGGTTGGCCATGTCCCGGCCTTCCTCCGGCTTCACTGGCTCCTGCAGGGGCAGCAAAAGTGGTCAGCGCCAAGGGTCTCCCCAATCCTGGGGGCAGTGGGGTCTGGGAGCCAGGACTCCTGGGTTCCATCCCCTGCTGGAGTGGGGTCTGGCAGGTAAGATCAGGGCTGAGAGCCCAGTACAGCCAGCCCAAGCAGCAGCACTGTCCTGGGATCTGAAGGGTTAATCAGGGAGGAGTGATCAATCTCAGAAGGAGGCACTTTCCTTCAGGGTGGGGGCAACCTCAGGGTGCCCAGGACAGACAGCAGGGGGCACTCTCCCCCAGGGGGGAGCCCCAGGGTCCCTAGGACAGAGAGCAGGGAGGCACTCTCCTTCAGGACAGGGGCTTACCTGCTTCATCTTGGCCAGCTCCCGGCGTGTGTGCTCGTCATTGCGCAGGTCCTTCTTGTTGCCCACCAGGATGATGGGCACATTGGGACAGAAATGCTTCACCTCTGGGGTCCACTTCTCCGGGATGTTTTCTGCACAGGGGGAAGGATCAGCATCAGGGCACCCAGATCGTGCCCAGCTCCCCCAGGCCTGTGCTGGCAACATGGACCCCTGGGCTCTACCCTGGCACTGGGAAGGGAGTGGGGGCTAGTGGGTTAGAGCGGGTGGGCGAGAGCCAGGACTCCTGATTCTGTCCCATGCACTGGGAAGGGAGTGGGGGCTAGTGGTTAGAGCAGGATCCAGTATCATGAGCCTCTTGGCCAGACATGCCAGCTCAGGGCCTGTAGCAAACTCAAGCTGCTGTGTGACCTGGCCACTACAGGGGCCTGAGCCACAGTTCACCTGGGCACCCTCCTCCCAGTATTGAGATCCTGGCTCTGGCTGCGGCCACAGGGGACCTGGCTGGATCTCCCCAGCGCCCTCTGGCCCAGGGGGCACCCGGCCGCCCAGCACTGACCCAAGCTGTCAGGGCTGTCGATGGAGAAGCACATGAGGATGACGTCCGTGTCAGGGTAGGACAGGGGTCTCAGGCGGTCGTAGTCCTCCTGGCCAGCTGTGTCCCACAGCGCAAGCTCCACCTGCATGAGACAAGGGTGGCAATGGGTAGCTGCCCTCCCAGGCGCTGCTGCTGGGGCAGATGGACACAGGCCATCCCGGGTTCCAGTTCCCACTAGAAAGTCACTGGCTTGGGGTGGCCAGACCCTGTCAGGGTTCCTGAGCTGACTGTTCCTCTCACCACTCCCAGGCACCCAGCTTTGTCTCAGGCCTCCAGCCATCACCATGCAGGCCAGGAGCTCCAGACAGGGCCTGGGCTGTAGATGCCGGCAATCCACAGTCATCAGTTCAGCACCTGCCAGCCTGTTCTCTCAGGGCAGTGAGAACGCTACCGGGCCCCAGCTAGCTCCCTCCAGCAAAGTACTGTTTGTTCAGAACAGAAGTGAGCCAGAGAGACCAGATTTTCCCACAGCTCAGATGCAGGGCTGCTTTGGCATCTCCCACCTGGGGCCCCACCAGGGGCAGAGTACTCTCCCTGGGCCTCCCCCCAGGTCAGACACTCCACGCACCCTCAAGGCCTCTGTAGTCCAGGTTCTTTGGGGACCAATCACTAGCCTGCCCATTGAGATACACATGGATTTCAAAGGCCACTTCTCTACTCTAACTACTGTGTGTGTCCACAGCCTGCCTCCCCCACTGCTTCATAAGCACCGCATCTCTCCCAGCCCTGAGCTGGGCTGCTGGGCAGACGGCCAGGCTCCAGTAACAGCTGGGGGCATGGTAAAGATAGTGTCTCCCTACCCGCAGCGAAGCTCCCAGGGACGGCAACGAGTGGCCTGCCCAGAGACTAAGGCCCCTGTGCACCACCTCAGCATTGTCAGTTTGTTCAGACCCACCCAGAGGGAAGACACTCCCTGCTGCGGTTCATCCCCTGGCCCATCGGTGTCAGTGAGCAGCACAGGGAAGGGGCGGTGGATATTCAGAGTTAACAACCCTGGGGAAGTTAACTGCAGTGCAGCGCTTGCAGGCGGGCACATCAAAGCTAGACAGTTCTCCCCCAGCACAGCCACTTCCTGTTAACTCCGGAGGGTGCAGGGTGCCACTGCCTCCTCATCCGCGGCTGGTCCAAAGCCAGTCTCCCCTCCCACCCTCCTCAGGACAGACCCCAAGCTCTCCTCCCTGTGGAGGGAGGCAAGGGTAACAGCCCACCCCAGCCAGTGTGGTGGCATGGTACCTGTTTGCTGTCCACCTCAATGTCGGCCACGTAGTTCTCGAAGACGGTGGGGACGTAGACCTCTGGGAACTGATCCTTGCTGAAGACAATGAGGAGGCAGGTCTTGCCACAGGCGCCATCTCCCACGATAACCAGTTTCTTCCGTATGGCAGCCATCTCTGGCCCGGGGGAGAGGGGACTCTCGTTACAGGGGCGCTACTGCAGCAAGCTAGACCCCAGCCTGCTGGAGGCAGACTCCATGGAGGGGAATCTGCTAGGCAGGCACAAGGCCTGGATGTCCCCCCAGGCTCTGACAGCCAGAACAAGGAAGCCGGTGCCATGTGGGGTGCTCTATGGGGCATGTAAGCTAGCCGAGGGGAAATGCTAGAGGAAGTGATCGGGGAAGGGAACTGAGCGATGTAGACAAGCCCAGAGCCCCCCACTCATACCCTAGACTTTCCAGCTTCAGTCAAGCCTCTGCCCTTCCCCTCCCTGGAAACCCAGGGCATGAGCCAGACTAGACGCCAGGCTCCGCAGGGATGACTGAAAAAGCAAGGCCTGCTCCCCTAGCTCATAGAGCAAAGCTGGCCTGTATGAATTCCCAGCCTCAGGCTGCCCAGAGGTCTGGGTTCAACCCCTGCCTCTGCCATGCTCCGTGTGACCCCCGAGCCAGCCACCAGAACCCAAAGGAAGCTGGCACCTAGCCCCATTTTAGGGAGCTGAGGAGCCTTGCCCTGGTGCCTCAGTTTCTCCAGTTACTCTCCTACCCTTTAATTAAGATGTCAGCTCTCTGGGCTGGGGCCTGTGGCAGAACAATGCCCCCCTCCCACCCTGACCTGCTGGGGCCTGTGCAGTGCAGCCGTGAGACACAGAAGGGGAGGTCGGGGATAGAACTCCAGAGACCCGGGGTCTATTCCTGCCTGCCACAGGGTGACCACATGCAAGTCACTGACTCTGTACCTCAATTTCCCCATCTATAGATATGGGAGACTCCCTGGCAAAGCCCTTTGAGATCTGCTGCTGAACAGCGCTAGGTACTGCTGTGACTATTTAATGACACTGTTCCGCCAGCAACTTGCTGATTCCTGTCCCGCTCACCCTGGAGAGGCTGGGGTTAAACCTCCCCGAAGCAGTCAGACTGCCACCACAGATGGGACCCAGCACTCCAGTGAAGCTATATTCCACTCTCCACTTGCAGAGTCCTGGCGGTAGGGATTGAGGTCCAAGCCAGCTTTGCTGGGGCCGAGGTCCTAGCGGCTTTGCTCAGAGGGGTGGCTGGCTTTCTAAGGCCAGGCTGTCCCACGCCAAACCCTGGCTTTGTGTTTTTAAGAGGGGAGGGGCCCAGCAGCCGGGTGATTCACCACTTTGGCCACTGGGCTGCAACAGGAAGTTTCAGAGGCAGGCAAGTTACACCCACATGTGGCACGTGAACGGCATTCCCAGGATCACCCACCCGCACTTGGAAAAAGTTAGACCAGCAGTTTCCAGCAGCCATGGAATTAACCAACCTGCCCCACTGACACTGACTGCTCCGAGGGGGGGGGGGAGGCTTACAGGACTTAAGTGATCAGGAAGCAGGAACATGAGAACAGCCATACTATACCAACGGTCCAGCGAACCCAGTGTCCTGTCTCTGACAGTGCCAGAGCTTCAGAGGGAATGAACAGAACAGGGCAGTTATCGAGTGACCCATCCCAGTAGCCAGCCCCAGCGTCTGGCAGTCAGAGAATTAGGGACACCCGGAGCATGGGGCTGCGTCCCTGACTCCTACCCTCCAGGAACTTCTCTTGTTCTTTTTTGAACCCAGTGTTCACAACATCCCCTGGCAGCAAGTCCCCCACCCAGGGTGACTGTGCTGGGTGAGGTGCTTCCTTCTGTCCGCTTCAAACCTGTTGCCTACATTCAAAGGGCAAAACGTAAACCCTCTGCCACAGGGGAAGGTCTGAACAGGAGCACCACCATGGGCTGCCAGGGGACCCTTGCTACGTGCATTAAACTGAGCTAGCAGGGAGCAAATCCTGTCAGCAGCTGGTAAATCCCAAACTAAAGAGATTCAGGTTTCTAGGCCTCAGTGGGGAGGAGACAGGGCAATTTTTACAGGGCAGAAGGAGCTGGAAGCATCAAGACTAACAGGGTTTAAATCCTCACCATATCTGAGCAAACTCATCTCACTGTACAGGGATGGAAACTGAGGCACAGAAGGGCACAAAGGAGTTAGCAACAGAGCTGGGATTAGAACACAGGTCCTAGGCTCCTACCCCAACCCCTATCTACTCCTAGTCTCGGATCACCCAGCAGTACACCAGAGTCCAGGGCACAAATGCAAGACCACCAAGCACAGGTAATCTCAGAGGCCAATTCACCCCCAAACCTGGCTAGAGCAGCCAAACAGTAGACAACACCTGCAGAGTTTGCTCCTGCCAGGAGAGCAGTAAACCTGGTGGGGGGGGTTGTGTGTGTCAGCAGATCTGAGCCAGCCCAGAGACCAGAGCTGAGCACAGGCTGGCTCCGCACAAAAGGCTGACAGAACACTCAAGTTTCTCAAGGCCAATGGTCCAGAGGTTTGGTAACTCATGGGTCAGCCATGGGGGTTCGGCATCCAGCCTGGAGTGGCAATCAGCAAAGGGCTACAAGAACAGGTGTATAACCAGAAGGGGGCTCTCCCAGGTCACCAGGGAGCACCTCCCACCTCTCTCCTTGGCACAGGAGCTGTCTCTTTGTGCACACCAGGAAGTGAAGGGCCAGGAGGGCGAGGCTGCAGGGGCTAAAGGAGAGAGCCTAGGTGTGAACGGACAGCCAGATGAAGTCAGGACCTCCCCTCAGATTCACCAAGGATGGGCCTGCCTACCCCATGGAAGCCTTCCCTCAGGCCAGCTGCCTAGAGGGGCCTGCTAGTGAGCTGCGCAAACAGCAGCTGTAGGTGGGGGTCTGGATACAGGGTGTCCACGGCTGCCCCACCCCAGGCACCAGAGAGGACGATCACATGACTGGGATCCTCCCCAGAACCCAGAGGCCAGCACCTGCCCCCCACCTGTGCCCTAGACTCCGGAACTGGGGTGCCCCAGCCACCAGGCCAGCCAAGAGTCTCCCCACACCGTGGACTGGAGACCCAGGGGAAACAGGCCTGCTCCCCTGCCCCCCACAAAGCAAACACCCACCCCCCGCACACACACCCCCGGCCCCCTTAGCCTCACTAGTACAGGGCCAAACATCCTCCCTCCCCACCTCTGCCCCCGGCCCGGCCCCGGCGCGCCCCTCCCCCATATAGACACCCCCCCCGGCCCCCTTAGCCTCACTAGTACAGGGCCAAACATCCTCCCTACCCCCCCGGTCCGGCGCCCGCGCCCCCCCATATAGACCCCCCCGGCGCCGCCCGAGCCCCCCCCCGCCACCGCCAGCAACTCATCCACAGGCTCCCTCCCAAATAAACATCCCCCCCGGCCCAGCGCCCGCCCCGGAGCGCAGCAGCCCCTCCCCCACGCCGAGCTCACCCCCGCCGCAGCCTCTGCCACATGGACCCGCCCCCCCGGCCCGGAAGGGAGGTGGCTCGCGCTCCCTCTCCCCACCACCCAGTCGGCCGCGCATGCGCAGAGAAACTTCCAGACCGCACCCAGGGTTCTATTTCCCCCCGTGCCCGGCGCCGCGCGCCGACCCCTCCAGGGCCACGCCCCCTCCCACGGCTCCCAACCAATCAGCTACTGCTTCCTCCCGCAAGCCAAGCGGCCCCGGGGCGCGTGACCCTCCCCCCCCCCACACAGACAAACCAACCCCCCAAGCCGCCCGCGAGCGGCGCATGCGCAGAACGACCCCCACCCTCCTCAACCGTCGCCCCGCTCCCCAGCGCCGCGCCGAGCCGGCCACGGAGCGCCGCGGTTCCCGCGCAACCCGACCCGCACCGGCCCTACTCACTGCGGGCTCTCTCGGCCACCTCCACTGCCGGCTGAGCCGCCGCCCGGACGCTCCAACCACCACCTCACGATAGTCCCGCCCACCCAGCGCGATGGACAGCCCACACCGACCAATAGCAGAGGCCTTAAGTACCCGCCACCGCCAATCCCCGGCGGTGGGCAGGGCTGCCACGCCTCGAAGCCCCGCCCGTTGCATGATGGACAAGCGAGCCCAACCAATGGAAAGGGAGAGCACCCAAGATCCAGCCAATCCCCGCGGAGGGCGGGGCTGGAGGTGGCTTTCAGCCCCGCCTTTTTGATTGACAACTACGGCCTCCCAATCGCACCACACGAAGGGACCAAAGAAAGTTTGCCCCGCCCACACTCTGACAAACGGCGAAGAGGACCAATAAGAGTGTGCCATTTTATAGTTAACCCAATCATCATTCGAGGGCGGGGCAATGACCTCACAAGCCTCCGCCTTAGAGGTAGATTGACAGGCGAAGAGGCTAATGAGACAGAATTAGGCCAGCAAGCCATCCAATTGCTGTTGGAGGGCAGGGTTGGCGGTTCCCCCAAGGCCTGAGACTCACGGCGCAGCGGCCAAGGGGCGGGCGGGAGGCATTTTCCTCGCCAATCCCGCTGCAGGGAGGGGCTCCCGACGCTCAAAATAGAGCCAATCACTTTGACTGACAGCACAAAACAACCAATAGAGACAGCGGCCAGCCATGGCAGGCCCGCCCCCCACGCTTGACCCCGACCACAGGCCGCCGCCCCCCGAGTCCCGCCCAAGCCCGCGACTGACACGTGGAGCGGGCCAATGGCCGCGCTTCCCGCCAGGTCGGGACACATGGAACGCTGTGGAACACGTTGCCTCCGGCGGCGACGGGCTCCATGGCAATGGGAGCCCGCCCCGCGAATCCCCCTAAGACCCCTCCCCCCAGTAACCACGCCCCTTGCACCCCCTTTGGGTGACCCCTCCCCCCACCCCAGGAACCCCCCTCCTGCCCCCCCACAACCCCTCCCCCACTACAGGAACAGGGCCCCCAGCACCCCCCCTTCAGGGGCCCCTCCCCCCGCCCCAGGAACCCCCCTCCTGCCCCCCCACAACCCCTCCCTCACTACAGGAACACGGCCCCCAGTACCCCCCCTTCAGGAGCCCCTCCCCCCACCCCAGGAACCCCCCCTCCTGCCCTCCCCACCAACCCCTCCCTCACTACAGGAACACGGCCCCCAGCACCCCCCCTTCAGGAGCCCCTCCCCCCGCCCCAGGAACCCCCCCTCCTGCCCTCCCCACCAACCCCTCCCTCACTACAGGAACACGGCCCCCAGCACCCCCCCTTCAGGAGCCCCTCCCCCCGCCCCAGGAACCCCCTCCTGCCCTCCCCACCAACCCCTCCCCCACTACAGGAACACGGCCCCCAGCACCCCCCCTTCAGGAGCCCCTCCCCCCGCCCCAGGAACCCCCCTCCTGCCCCCCCCCACAACCCCTCCCCCACTACAGGAACACGGCCCCCAGCACCCCCCCTTCAGGAGCCCCCCCCACCCCAGGAACCCCCCCTCCTGCCCCCCCCACCAACCCCTCCCCCACTACAGGAACACAGCCCCCAGCACCCCCCCTTCAGGAGCCCCTCCCCCCGCCCCAGGAACCCCCCTCCTGCCCCCCCACAACCCCTCCCCCACTACAGGGACACAGCCCCCAGCACCCCCCTTCAGGAGCCCCTCCCCCCACCCCAGGAACCCCCCCTCCTGCCCTCCCCACCAACCCCTCCCCCACTACAGGAACACAGCCCCCAGCACCCCCCTTCAGGAGCCCTCCCACCCAGGAGCACCACCCCCTTAGGTAACCCCTCCCCCCACCCCCAGCACCCCCTTGGGCGACCCCCCCCGCTGGGAGAGCCGGGCCCTGAGGGGAAATCCCAGCCCCCCCCCCCGGCAGACGGGCACCTGGGACGACGCCATCAGGCCACAGCTGCACCCTGCCCGCTCCAGCGCCGGGCTCCCCTGCGGAGTCACAGGCGCAGCCACGAGGACGACACGCCGGGCGCCCATCAGACGCCCCCACAGGCGAGCACCGCCCCCCGGCTGCTGCGGGGACACGCGAGGGCCTTTGCCCCTCGCCGCCGTTTGCCAAGCACAGGGGTAAAACCCGGCTCTCGCATAAGCAGGAGCTCCCCAGCCCCGAAGGACACTAGGGCCCGCCGGGTCTAGTAACGAGCCTGGACCGGGGGGGCGCCGGTTTGGCCCTGCACCCAACACTTGCATTTCCTCATTACCAGCTGCAGCTCATTTATTACGGGGCAGACCTGGAGTGAGCGGGACCCCGGCAGTGATGTTTGGGGTGAGGGACACTCTAGCCCCAAGGAGGCAAGATAGCCTGGCTGGAACTCCCCGCTAGGCGTTTACTGGCTGCCCACATGGGGAGGAGGGGGGAGGAAACTGAGGCATGGCCCCACCCAGGTTTTTGCATAGATCTGTGCCCGGTGCAATCCAGAGCTGGGGTACAATCCACCCCCATGAATAGATTCCAGGGGAATGGCACAGCCACACAGGGTGGGGGGCTGTTAGCCAAAGGCCAGGGCTCCCCCAGCACAGCTCTTCTCACTACACAGGCCTTGAGAGCTGG
Source organism: Natator depressus (assembly GCF_965152275.1). Classification (NCBI taxonomy): domain Eukaryota; kingdom Metazoa; phylum Chordata; order Testudines; family Cheloniidae; genus Natator; species Natator depressus. Next base: position 21,996,142 of record NC_134256.1, on the reverse strand, counting down.
GGAACTCATTGCCACTTGATTCCTTGCAGCAGCATAGGGCACAGTGGAGGGGTAGGAGACAGAAGCTCTGAGCTCAGGCCCCCATCCTCCCCTAGCAGCAGGAGGGCAGGGAGGGGGGCCGTAGGTGCCCCCAAGCAGGACATGGGGAGGGCTGAGGGGGCACAGGCTGGGCTGCAGAATGAATGAGCAGCCCCCAGCAGCCCCCAAGAGACAAACCACCAAGGGAAAGTGGCTGCATCCCCCCCCCACACCCCCCGTCAGACTGGTGCCTGTGCTGGGAACAGAGCTGTGATCTGGGCTGCCTCTGTAGGGGGGAGGCTGGGAGTGCCCTCCCCTGGGCTCATAAGCCTCCCCATGCAGCACCCAGGACCTGGCCTCCCCTTCCAAGGGGGCAGCCATGGAATGCCATAGGGTAGGGATTCCCCCCCCCCCAAATGACCAGACATGGGGGCGCCAGCAGGTTTTGCAAACGTCTATTTATTCAGTAATTCCTCTCACCAGTTCTGCACTAACTCCCCCCCCCCGCGCCGCCGCCAGCCAGACAAGCAGCAGACGGGCACCGGCTCCAGCAGCAGGGGGTGGGTTCCCCCGCTGACACGTCCCCCCCCGCCCCCATACAGAACCGGCACCGCAGGGCAGGAGACGCCCCATCCCCTGTCAGTGAGCAAGTGAGTGTGTGCAGGGGAGGGGGCGGAGTCAAGACAACACGACTAACGGTAAGGGGGTGGGGTTAAAGCGCCTCAAGAACATGAACGGGACCATGGGGGGGTTCCCAGCAGGGAAGGGGGGCAGGACTCCCCCACCCAGCCCTGAACCTCAGACCAATTCCTGGGGGGTGCCCCCTTAGTCCATGTTTTGCATCACTTTAACCGTGGGGGGCGGGGCATGGGGAGGCCCCGCCCAGCGAACCCAGGGGCGGGGCGTGGGGAGGCCCCGCCCCTAGCGGATGGTGTAGCGGACATAGGGCACCTCGATGTCGCACTCGCTGTCGTCGTTGCAGCAGAGCTCGAAGACCAGGGCCTTGACGTGCCGCCCGATCTTCTTCTTCGACACCTTGGTCACAATCTCCGTCATCCTGGGGGCGGGGCATGGTCAAGGCGGAACCGGTGGGAACCCCCCCCAGAGGGGGATACCCTCCCCCAGACCTGCAGCCAACGGGCAGACCCCCGGGACCAGGATAGCCCCTGAAGCAGGGAATCCCCCACCCCGATCCCCCCAGTCCCTGAGACACAGAGGAGAGCCCCCAAACCAGGTAAACGTGGCCCCCAATCGCCCCAGAGGGAGGAGGACACCCGCCCCGCCCCCCCCGAGGGCCCCCCAGGTACGTACGGCTGGTCATGGCGCTCACGCAGCTTGGCGGGCGGCATGAAGAAGGAGTAGAGCATGGAGACGCCCTGCGACAGCATGGTGATCTCCAGCCGGTGCTCGCTCTGCGGGGGGAGACGGGGGGGGGTCAGACAGTGCCCAGCCCCTCCCGATCCCCCCAAACCCTCCTTCATCAGCCCCCCCCCCACCTTCCCAGCATGGTGATCTCCAGCTGGTGCTCGCTGTGAAGGGGGGACAGGCGGGTCAGACAGCGCCCAGGCCCCCCCGCCCCCCTCCAAACCCGTCATCTCCCCACCCCCCCAAGCCCCGCAGCATGGTGATCTCCAGCCAGTGCATGCTCTGCAAGGGGCACGGGGGGGTCAGACAGCGCCCAGACACCCCGATCCCCCCAGACCCTCCATCAGCTTCCCGCCCTCCACCATAGTGATCTCCAGCCGGTGCTCACTCTGCGTGGTGGGGGAGGGGGGGAAAATCAGACATCCCCCCCTCGCTCTGACACCCCCCCACCCAGGTTTCACCTTGAAGTAGGCCAGGAACTGGCGCAGCGTCATCTCCTCCCCGCTGGGCTGCACCCCCTGCACCTCGAACCGGTCCCACAGCGTCCACTCGATGTCGTAGTACTGGGGGGGGGGAGAATGGGTCAGAGACTGGGGGGAGGAACCCCCAACCCAGCCCAAACCACCCCCTACAATGATGAGTGGCTATGGTATGTCAGGGGGAGGGGGGTGGAGAGGAGATGGGTGAGCACAGGGCGGGGCACAGATTGGGGGGACCCACCTTGTTGTTAGGGGGCAGGGGATAAGGGCTGGGGCCCCCAGGGGAGTGGCCCTCACCTTGTTGCGGGGGCAGGCGATAGGCTCAGAGAAGCCGAAGAAAGGCAGGGCCAGGTTAAGGAAGCCGTTCTTGTAGGACTCTAGCTGCTTGTGGCCCTGCACCACTTTGTACAGCTCCAGACACACCAGCCCCACCACCGCTGCAGTCGTTGTGGCAATGGCTGGGATGATCTTCCCAGCAATCAGCTTGCTCTGTGGAAGGACAGAGACATCATCATATGGGGGGAGGGGGGGGAAAAGCGCCGCAGCGAGCCCCCCACTTCCCCCCAACTGGCCGAGGCTGCAGCCCACCTTGTGCCGGTCGGCGGGCGGGATGTCGTAGTTCTCAGCCCGCAGGTTCGACGCCGCCACGATGAAATCCATGTGGAAATTAGTGTCGTCGTCCTGAACCAGAGAGAGGGTCAGAGGGAAATGCAGCCACCTCTGGGGTGGGGCAGGTGGGGAACAGCCACATATAACTGCATAGGGATGGCTCGCGCAGTGGTGAGATGCAGCCACCTTTGGGTGGCAGCCAGGGAACAGATGCAGAGTAATGCCACATATGACCAGCACCTGCTCCCAGGGCTGGCCTGCACCCCCCGCCCCCCATCCTGCTCCCAGGGCCCGCCCCGCCCGGCTTACCTTCTCAAAGTCGATGGGGTACATGCGGAAGCTCTGCAGGCCCTCGGGGCTGGGCAGGCTGGATTTCAGCTCCTCTAGCCGGCTGTCGTCTGGGGGCAGAGCAGAGCCCATGAGCGCCTGCCAACGACACCCGTGACCACCAGGAGCCCTGGGCTCCATGCCAGGGGCCAGCCCTCAATGGCAGCAGACTCCCCCACCCCAAGTCGCGGTGCCCCAGGGCACGCCAGGACAGCCCGCACCCCCCCCAGCCCGGGCCGCAGTGCCCCAGGGCATGCCGGGACGGCCCGCCCCCCGGGCCCATACCGACGGAGGCATTGGCATTCTGCAGCTCCTGGTCCGAGATGTGGATCCGCACGCCAGACTTGGGCGTGAACTCGGGCACCTGCACCTGGCGCAGCAGTTTGGCCACGTCGCCCACGTCCCGTGTGCCCGTGATGCCGTAGGTCTGGGCAAAGAGATTCGCTGCTGCCACGATGTAATCCATGTGCAGGGGCTGGAGGGGGGAAGAGAAGATGGGCGTTAACCCTGAGCCCTACTGACAACACCCCCCCGGTAATCCATGCACAGAAGTGTGGGGGACAGATGGGCATTAACCCGGAGCCCTAATGATGACACACACACCCTGTAATCCATGTGGGGGGCTGTCGGGGACAGATGGCTGTTAACCCTGACTCCTAACCTAGTAATCCATGTGCTGGGGGCAGAGGGAGGGAGGACGGCCGTTAACCCTGACCCCTAATGACACCCCCCATACTCACGTTGCTGTCGTCGAAGGTGAGCGGGTGGGGGCATCTCTTGGGCCCTGACCAGAACAGGGTGCCGGAGTTGGTCTTCTGCAATACACCAGAGGGGGGCGCGTCAGAGCGGGGGCCCAGGGGGGCTGCGGGCTCCAAGGGGGGCCGGGGGGGGGGCTCACCTGGTGGGGCGGGAAGTTGTGCAGCAGCTGGCGGATGTTGTTGCTGTACTGACAGTGCCAGTGGCGACAGGCCCAGCCCACACAATCAGCCCAGCTCCGGGGCCGCTCGCTCACCAGGCTCTTGTTGACGGCCTCCAGCACCTCCAGGGGCTGCGTGCCCGGCAGCTTGAGCGTGCGCTCCATGAACTTGGGGTCTCTGGGGGGGGGGACACGACACACACAGTCAGAGGGGGCAGCCCCCCCAAGACCCTCCCGCCCCCGGGGCGGAGCGCCCCTCCCCACGCCACTCACGAGATGTACTGGTTGACGCTCTCCGCCGGCTGCTTGAAGAGGCCTTCGAACTCGTCACGGGCCCACTGCGGGACAGAGCAGTGTCACCGGGGTGGGGGGAGCCCCCCAGGTCAAAGGGCAGCACCCAGGGAAGTCGGATGAATTAGACCCCAGCCCCGAGTCGAGGAAAGAACCCAGGAGTCCTGGCTCCCAGTCTCCCTGGCTCTAACCCCCTGGACCCCACTCCAGGAGTCCTGGCTCCCAGCCCCGCCTGCTCTCACCCACTAGACCCAACTCCCTTCCCAGCCCCCACGGGGAGGGAACCCCGGTGTCCGGGCGCTCACCTGCAGTGTGTGCTCAATGGCATTGGGGAAGTTCTTGAGGGTGCAGATGGGGATGGATTTCTCGGGCGGGTCCTGGCTGGAGCTGTACGACTCCGTCAGGAAGGGGATCACCACCTGGACGTTGCCCTTGGTGCCCAGCGTGCCCGACTCCAGCAGGGGCTTGCGGTAATAAACGCACCGGCGGTCCATGTACATCCCTGGGGGGCAGGCAGATAGGGTTAGCACCAGCATGATGGGGCGGGAGGCCCTAGGACCACAGCGATGGGGGGCCAGGATGGCTTGCCCGGCGCTGAGATGCAGCCACCTCTGGGGCGGGGCAACTGGGGAACAGCCACATATAACACTGCACAAGGATGGCTGGCATGGTGCTGAGATGCAGCAGGGGGACGGCCCCACCCACGCGTCACTCACTGGCATCCACGTTGTCCAGCGCGTTGGCCACGCCGTCCAGGCCCTCGAAGAAGTCGTCGTCATAGACCCGCTCAGTGTCGGGCCCCACACGGTCCTGGTGGCTTGTGATGCGGATGTTGGGGTTCATCTGTCGCACCGCAGCCGCTGCTGTGTCGGACTTCATTTTCTGTGGGGAGCAGGGACCCGGAGTTAGTAGCCCAAGATACGAACGGAACCCAGGCGTCCTGGCTCCCAGCCCCACCCCCGGCTCGCAGATCCCGCTCCCCATCGCCCCCCAGCGCACCGTGACGTCCCAGGGCCGGAAGAGGAACTGGCGGTTGAGGTTGGATTTCTCGATGGTGTCCATGTCGGTCACGGTCACCTCCCCGCCGTCCCCACACGCCAGCCCCAGCAGGGCAAAGTTCTTCAGCAGCTCGCAGCCGATGGCACCGGCGCCCACCTGGGGAGGGGGAGACACGGGGGTGAGGGGGCAGCACTGGGGGAAGGTTCCACGCGCCCAGACCGGGCTGCACCGGGGTCCAAACTCAGCACCCTGCAGTGCAGGCCACGGGACCCCCACAGCAGGCGTCGGCCCCAGAGCCAGCAGCTGGGTTTCTCCCCCTGGGCGTTTGCCTCGAAGGAGCTGAGATCAGACTCCGGCTGGCCAGCAGCTCCCGCTCGTCCCCCCAGGGGCCGCGTCACCCCTTTGAGCCCCGCGAACCAACGGGGTTTGCTGTGGGGCCGAGGTCTGGGGGCTCTGGACCCCGCAGTGACAGGAGACCCCTCAGGGCCCGGTGGAAACCCGGCTGCGCTCACCAGGAAATACTTCTGCTGCCCCAGCTTGGCCTGCAGGTCAGCCCCGAACACGGCGATCTGCCCGTCATAGCGGCTGTTCCTCTGGGGAGAAGGGGAGGGAAAGTTACCCCGGCACCAGGCTCCCCACCACCCCCCCAATCCCGCCCCGCTGCTACCCCGGCACCGGGCTCCCCGCCTCCCGCTGTTCCCCCAGCTCTGCCAGTGGCCCCCAATCCCAACCCGCAGCCCCCCCGCTATCGCAGCCCCGCCTCCGGTGGTCACTCACCGGGCGGCACTGCTCCTCGGTCAGCACCTCCTTGCTGTCCTGGGGCAGACACTCCAGTGCGTCGAAGTAGAGCCACTGTGTGATGGGCATGAACTTCCCGGAGCAGGCCTGGGGCCGAGGCGGGGGGGCGTCAGGACAGGGCCACGCTGCCCAGCCCCGCCCACGCACCACGGCCCCCCAGACGGGGCTCCCCGTACCCCAGAGGACACAGACCCCCAGCAGCGTTCAACAGTGGGGCCCAGCCCCCAACTCGGGAGCCTCAGAGCTTTCCAGCCCCGCTCCCCACTCCAGCCACCCGACCCCACTCCCCTCCCAGAGCTGGGGACAGACCCCCCGGAGTCCTGGCTCCCAGTCCGTGAGCGCCACCCCCACCAGACCCCGCTTCCCTCCCAGAGCCAGGGACAGACCCCCGGAGTCCTGGCTCTCAGTCCGTGAGCCCCACCCCCACCAGACCCCATTCCCCTCCCCGCTCCGGGAACGGGACCCAGGCGTCCTGGTGCTACCTTCATGACCTCCTGGGCAGCCAGCCCCCCGATGAAGGCGTTGACGGGCGCCAGGTCCCCGGCAGCCTGGTACGCCAGCTCCTTGATCAGCTCCTCACTCAGCTTCTCCTGCTTCAGTGCCAGGGGGGCCCGTTCATTCACCGCCTGGGTCAGCGCCAGCACCTCGGCCGCGTCCGCCTGCCGGGGAAAGGGGTCAGCAGCGCCCCAGGGGGCGGGGTGGGGGGCAGGTCACACAGCGCCACGGGGGGCAGGGACGGGAACGGGACATGAGGGGGGGCGGTGACACAGACACACCCCCGGCCCATCAGCCCGTCCCTAGCCCACAGCGGGCCAGGCCCTACCTCGCTGCGGGGCCGGGGCAGGCGCTGGTGCTGCCGCTGGAAGTCGTGCAGGGCCTGGAAGGCCAGGTGCAGTTGGGCTGGGCGGTCAAACTTCCCGAAGTCGGTCACCACGAAGTCGGGCTCGGCCAGCGCCACGCTCAGGGGCTTCTGCAAGGAGCAAGGTGGGGTTGAGGGGCAGCCGGCACAATCCCCCATCCTCTCACCCCCTCCAACCTGACCCCCAATGCACGCTCTGCCTGGCAGGGAAAGGAACCGGGGGCCCGGGCCCGGCTCACGGACCGACAGCCTGAGTGCGCACAGACCCATGTGATGGCAAATGCCGTTCACTCTGAACCCTACTGATGGCAGACAAGCTTGGCAGCACCCAGAAAGTAGGGAACTCCTGTTCCACAGAATTCAAGTGACTATGGTTCGCCCTCTGCAGGGCAAGCGGAGGTGCCTAAACTCCCAGGTCAGAAAGGACCCTGGGATTCCCCGCTCTGCCCCCGCCAGGCGGACACTGTCCCCACTGCTGAGCTGCCCCTTGGCCCCAGGCTGGAGGCAGCAGGTTAGGAAGGAGCTGGAACTGCAGCCGTCCCCACCCTTGGGCTCCCCAGTCAGGGAGTTGAGGTGGGGGGAGAGCCAGAGCCTGGGGCCTGCCCAGCTGCCCCGCCCGGCCCAGAAATGTGGTTCAGGCCCCACTCACAAAGCTGATCTTCTTGGGCATCTTGACCTGGGAGACGATGCCCCCCCGCACGTACTCGGAGAAGCTGCTGGTGTCGCCGATGCTGAAGGTGTAGGGCCCTGCGGGGGAAAGCAGGGGTCAGCGACGTGGGGTACACGGGGCAGGGAGAGCGCCCCCTGCTGAGCTCCCCGCGGCATGGCACCCCTCCAGCACCCAGTCCCAACTGCCAGGGGAGAGCACCCCCTGCCCAGCCCCTCCACCCCACTCCCCGGGGGTGCCCAGCATCTCACCCAGCACTTTGATCTCCATCGGTGGGCAGTGGTTGAGCTCTTCCATGCCTTCCACCTCAGTGAAGGAGACGAAGTCCCCGCTCTCAAAGCCGTGCCGAGCCTCGTCCAGGCAGGTCACCTCCCCCGGGCAGCCCTGCCAACACGGAGAGGGGTGAGCCCAGCAGTGCCAGGAACAGAACCCAGGCGTCCTGGCCCCCAGCCCCCACCCCCCCCGGCTCTAACCACTGGACCCCACTCCCCTCCCAGAGCCGGGGGGAGAACCCAGGCATCCGGGCCGGTGTTACCTTGGTGATCATGGAGATCATGGCGCTGAGCGGCTGCTCCCCATTGGTGTCTGTCACGATCATCTCGTCCCCGAAGTCACAGAAAAGCTGGCTGTGGGGAGAGGGGTGAGTGTGGGGCAGCCCCCCCCTCCCCGAGATCCCCCAACCCACCAAGTCTCCAGCCCCCTCCCCTCCCCCACCCCCGAGATCTCCCCGCCCCCATCTCCCTGATGACAGCCGGCGCACCGTCCCAGCCCAGGCTCCGGTTCCACCCCCTCGACCCTCCGGTGCCAGCGAGGGGAGACAGGCTGCTGCCCCCCCGCCCAGCAAGAGGGGAGGAGGCGGCGGCGGCTAAGGAGGGGCCCCCCAGCCCAGCACTCACCCGAACAGCCCCCTGGTGTCAGCCACCACCATCTTGATGCCCTTGCTGTGGCAGACCTCCCCGACCCGCAGCTGCTCCTCCAGAGGCGAGTTGGTGAGAACCACGACCTGCCGCACATGGAGCCCATCAGCGCCAGCCCGCACCCCCGAGTCCCCCACCTGGCCCGCGCCCCTCACCCCCCCGGCACACGGAGCTCATCTGCCCCGGCCTGCACCCCTGGGGCCAGCCTCCCGCCACCACAGCCCCCCACCCGGTCCACTCTGCCCACCCCACCTGGACCCCGTCAGTGGCAGCCTGCGCCCCAGAGCCAGCTCCCTGCCTACGGAGCCCCACACCTGGCCTGGCCACCCCACAGACGGAGCCCATCAGTGCTGGCCCATGCTCCCAGGGCCAGCCCCCAGAGCCCCCCACCTAGCACTGTGCCTCTCCTGCATCCCCCCATCCCATCCAGCCTGTGTGCACCCCCCCACCCAGAGCCCCCTCGGCTTGCATCCCCATCCCCCTGCCCCTGGCCCCCCAGCCTGTAGCCCCCCATCCTCCAGCCTGTGCCTCCCTCAGCCCTGCCAGCACCGGTCTGTGGCCCCCGGCCCCCACCCTAACCCCTCCTCCCCCTGCAGGCAGGAACTGATGCAGAGCGCCCCGCAGGCCACCCGCAGAGCTCTGGGGTCTCCAACCCACCCGAGACGTGGCAATGGGAGTCTAGCATAGCTGGGGATGGAACCCAGGAGTCCTGGTTCCCAGTCCCCGCCTCTTCCCCCTGTTCTAACCACCAGACCCCACTCCACTTCCAGTGCCAGGGAGAGAACCCAGGCGTCCGTGCTCCCTCCACGCTTGCGGGTACCTGGAACAGGCTCAGGAAGTCCTCGGTGAGGGCCCCTGTGTGGATGCTGATGGGCACGTAAGAGTTGAGCTCGGCCAGGCGCGGCTGGGAGACCTCGGCCCGGTTCTTCCCCAAATCCTCCTCCCGCAGGTAGAACTAGAGGGCAAGGGGGGGGAGGTGAGGGAGATCCCGGAGAGAGGTGGGGCGGGACAGGACAGGCAGAGGGGAGGGGAAGGAGACCAGGAGACACACAAACGCCCCGAGAGGCAGGCCGGGGAGGGGAGGAAGGGCCCGGCTGCACCGACAGGCCAGCTGGGCGCGAGTGGCGTTCCCGGGCCGGGCACCTACCTGGGAGGCCAGGTCTGCCCACTGGGCGGGCTCAGGGTCGTGCAGGGCGACCGACTTGACACCGCCCAGGGTGATGTTCTTGGCGATCTCCACGCCCAGCCCCCGCAGCCCCGACACCAGGACGCTGGCATTCTGCAGCCGCTTCATGGCCTCGTGGCCCAGCACGTACCTGTGGGGAGGGCGCAGTCAGGGCGGGCGCGGTGCAGGGTGCCCCAGCCAGCCTGTGCCCACAGCTCCAGGAGCCAGGGGCCCTGGGCCCATTCTCCACGTGTGACCCACCACCCAGCACCACGCCCCTCGGCCTCAGTTTCCCAGACAGGGAAACAGCCTTTGTTCTGGGTCGGTTTTGACGGGGTCCGGGGCGGGCAGACGGGCCCACAGGCTTCTGCTGGGGCCCCTGGGTGTGCCCCCTGCTGGTACTTACAGCTGCCTGGAGTACAGGCCCTCGTCAATGTCAGCGTCGCTGCCATTCTTAGCCATGCCCTGTGAGCAGAGGGATCAGAGGTCAGCAGGGCCCTGTGCGGGGGGAGCCCGCTGTGGCCGGGTCATGCCCCTCCCCCCGTGGCTCTCGCTGCCAGGGTAGGCCAGAATCGGAGAGAGAGCCCTCAGTCTGATCCAGGGGTGGGGGAGATACCCTGGGGGGTCTGATCTGAAGGAGAAGGAGGTCACTGCAGGAGGGTGGGTGTGTGTGGGGGTCCCCCACAACGTGCAGACGTCCCCTGGGGGCAGGGCAGGCCGGCATTGGTTCTGGTCCCAGACTGGCAGGACTCCACCCCCCCCCCGCCCTGAGACCTGCTGGGCAGCCAGTGACTGCAGGGTTAGCAGCACCTCAGGAACCCACCAGCCATGGCTGCGAGGGCTCTCGCTTGGGGGGGGGCTGGGTGCCCTGCAGACTCACGTTGGCGGGCGCTGCGCGCGGGTCACTCTGTACGGAGTTGCCAGAGGAGCAGTTTGAACCCGTCTTCGGCTCAGATCCAGACACGCGGCGCTTCTTGGACAACGGCGAGCTGGACATCTGGGGGGGGGGGGGGGTGCGGGGCAGAACAGGGGGTCAGAGCAAAGCCCTCATCCCCCCAACACCCAACCCTGGGGGACACCGGGGGAACCACGCATCTACCGGATTCCTGAGCAGAGCCAAACACAGGGCGGGGGTTGCTGGGAGGGGGCTGGGCAGGGGTCAGTCTCCCAGGCAGGCAGGAGGGCCGGGGATGGGCGTGCTGGGGGGTACCCCCAAGCAGCTGCTATCCAACTGCCCCCCCAGAGATGGCCGCAGCACTGGCTGTGCCCATTCCCGGAGCTTCTCTACAGAGCCATGTGCCAGGGGCCGGGTCAGGCCTGGGGTGACTCAGCGGGGACAGTGACTCATTTCACAGCCCAGGCAGGGCCTGGGTACTGCTCAGCCCTGCCCCGGGTGCACTGAGAACTCAGCACCCCCAAGGGGAGAAGGGAAATCCCAGATTGCTCCACTTCCCCGGGGTCTGAGGGGCCCCACACCCCTCCCACAGCTGGAGAGAGAACCCCAGCGTCCCAGCCGAAGCATTGCAACACACGCTCTTCCTACACCATGCCTCGCAGTGCCCAGTGGCCCGGCACCGCCCGCGTGGGCAGAGACAGCTGCAAGGGGATCAGAAGGGTCAGGATTCAAGTGGTTCTTCCCCTCTGCTAGCACCAGACGCCATCCCTAGGCTCCTCGAAGGGGCTTCCCCCAGCACCGTGCCAGCTTCAGCAGCCTTACGTCAAGCTTAACCCCGCTCCTGCGCCAGCCCGCTCTCCCTTGCAAGCCGGCCAACGGTGACACTGCCGTTAGGGAACGACTGGCTTATCCACCGGACTGAACGATCTCACTTCAGGGGATGCACCCCCGGCCCTGAGATGCAGCCACCTAGGTGGCAGGGCATTGATGGAACAGCCACACAACACTGCACGGGACAGCTCGCCCGGGGCTTTCGGGTGCTCTCGTTCAGCTGATTGTCCCCCAAATGTCTCAGATCGCTGGCTGGGGAACGGCTCTGCTAATGACTGATCCTCTGGTAATTAACCCACCCCCACCCCAGTTGCTGCCAAAGGCTGAGCTAACCCCGACATGCTCCCACAGGAGGCTTCTCTGCGACTCCCAGGCGCCTCCCCTGCTGATTTCACACAACACTGAAGACCAGAGTTCTTTGAAAGTCATCACCAGGTGGCCGACTTTAAACGTCCGAGCCCTGCGGCAGAGCCAGCCCCGGGCGCAGAAACACGGAAATTCCAGGCGGACTCAAACCACCACCCACCAGCCCCAGTGCCCAGGACAGAACGGCACAGAGATCCCACAAGCCCCACGGATGAGGACACAGCAGCCACCCCAACTGTTCAGTCCTGTACCACCCGTCTAGTCAGACCGGCGTAAGCCCTGGCGGTGGACACCTTTATCCCGGGATAACCCCGGCTTTTTCCAGTTTAAACTGAAACCCCTTCCCAAGTGGCATGAACACCCCCCAGGGTTTAAATTCACACCTTCGCTTCTACCGATGCACCGTTCCCAGGCAGAGGGGAGAGCACGCTCACCAGAGCAGCACATGGGCTGCCTCGCCCTACCCCAGAGACAGCCGCATTTCAGGGCCTCCTGAGAATAATCCTCCCCAAATACATCCACTAAAAACCACATCCTCCCCTCCCCCCACCCCCACCCAAAATTATCCTGCAATAGCTACTTAAAGGGGAATTCAGCTAAATGAACTAGGCCCCTCTTCCTCAGCACCTGGCCTATGCTGCCCTTTAAATTCACCCCGTACCATAATCCAAACTCACTTTCAAGTGCAGACAAGCCCCAGAGCAGCGTTCCCCCAGCATAGGGGGCCCCAGCAGAGGGGAGGATGGGCAGATCTCCTCTTAACAGTTTCCCAGGGGCTTACTTTCCTTTTGAAAATAAGAAGCCTGTCTCTGGCCATAACGGTGGAGAAAAGCCAGTGTCATGACACAGCAACACTGCCTGAGTCTGCAGAGAGCCTGAGCCCGAGCCCATTGCTGCCCCAAGTACAAGAACCCGAACTGCTGCCCGAACCCACCACTCTGAGCCGCGCGCCCCATTCACTCCAACGGCGTCATTCCATTTCAGCACCGGTGACTATCTCACTCCTTAGTGCACACGAAGAACCCCGAGGGCTGGGAGGATTCCCAGAGGCAGGGCCCCAGACAGGATCCAAACTACGGCAAGCAGGCCATAGGCACCCCGCCAGGGGCTGAGATGGGCTTCCTTTTCCCAAAAGGGCCGGCTGCAGGCTGTCCTGTAACTGAGGGGCAGGGGAGGTCTACACAGCCAACTGAACTGGGATAAACAGGACACTGAGCTGGACAGAAAAGTGCCCTGACGTTCACGTGTCCCTGAGCCACACATTTAACCAAAACAGAAACACCCCGCTGCCCGTCCTAGAACTGCCCCCGAAGGGTTCTGCATTTAAATTCCCTTTTGCTTCGATCCTAAGAGATCCCCATGCACACACCCTGCCCCGAGACACAGAACAAGCAGTGGCTGAGAGCAGAAGAAAGGAACGAGAGACAGGCAGCGGGACAGAGATTGGGACTGTTTGACCACAGAGGGGATGGTGGCAGATTAAAGGCATTTCCCCACTCGGTGGGTGTCCCTGCACATCCTGGCTGGGGTGACTGGGTGCCTGCAGAGACTACACGTCTCAGACCAGGTGTCTGGCTCAGCTGGACTCGCTGGGCAGAGCTCACGGGGCAAAGCAGGAGGGCGGGAGCGCAGGGGCTCAGTCTCGGAGGAGTGGAGGTCCCTGAAAACAGAGTGAGACATGGCAGTGGACCGGCCTGCTGATGCGGTTCCTCCAAGGGAGGGTTTCAGAGCTGGGCCGGAGCACCGAACCAGTGGCTGCATGACAACAGGACTCCAGAGAGGGACAGGAATAGCCGGTCGTAACCATCAAACTATGACCCTTCCTGGGACCAACAGCAACGGATGCCATGACACAAGGGGAGGGTGGATCGTCCATGCAAGCGGCTGGGACGCTGGGCTAGATGGAGTCTGCGCCAGGCCTCAGCCCCTGGAAAGCCGCAGCGTTCACGAGCTGCCGACAACCCACCGCATTTCAACAGCAGCGGGCTCACAAGGCACATGCGTCCCCTCACTGAGCTGAGAGGCCGTTTAGGGCCAGAAAAAGCCACCAGGTGGGTCGAGGGCTGATCCACAGCCCGTTAGGCCGGATGAAATGGAGAGGAAGGGGAGTGGGAAGTAGATGAATACGAAGGAGAAACCAGTGTCTCCTGTGCCCCCACCTCACTGCCACAGGCCCGAAGGCAAGGCTGACTCAGCTTGCAAGGTTTAACCCCCCCCCCCAACAATCATTCTTGCTGTGACCCCCCGTGTCTAATGGCGCCCTCTGGCACAGGGCGGGTCCCAGCCTGTCCCCCGTGGGCACCAGAAAAGCAAATGGGCCTCATCTTCTCAGCTGGGTTAGAGGCCGAGATGAGCGACACCCCCTGCCCCGGTGCCCGAAGGCTCAGAGGGCACAAGACGGCAGGGAGCGGGGCAGCAGCTGGTTGTCAGTCAGTCACACCAGGGGCTAGCCCGGGACTTCTCCTCAGGGAAGTCAGTGGCTCTCAGGGGAATCCTCCAAGCCAAGGCGGGGAAGATGGCAGATGGGGTGCGGCGGGGGAAGGGAGCCCCAGCTGGGCAGGAGAGCAGGAGGTCCCAGACTGCTAGGTGGCTCTGTCACTACCTGGAGTAATGTTTCCTCCGATAGAAAGTGCCATCCCCAGAGACCCCCCAGGCCTAGCACTGCTGGGAAAGCAGGGCTGGGCCAGCCAGATACGCAGCTGAAATGAACATGCCTAGCGCTGGGAGGAGAGGGAGTCTAGGAGCTGGGAACCAGGAATCCTGGGTCCTATCCCCAGCTCTGGGAGGGATGTGCTCTCACGTCCTAGACCCCACTCCCCTCCCAGAGCCGGGGAGAGAACCCAGGAGTCCTGGCTCCCAGCCCCCTGCCCAAGGTAACCATGGTCCCACAGGAGGCACAGCCCCCCCAGCTCAGGGCCACGGGACACGAAGTTATGCTAGGGCTCTGCTTCCCAAGCACCCCCTGCCCCACACTGAGCAGGGGGAGGGGCGGTCCCCTCCATCGGGTGGAGTAGCCGGCCGGGCTCAGACCCATCGCCAGGAGCTGGTGAAGGTCCCACGAGGACACCATGAAGCCGCACCCCGCAGAGGGGGCTGTCCTGCAGGGGCTCCCCCAAGTCCCCCAGCACCAGGGCTCCCAGATCCCTCCCTCAGGGGGACCCCCGGACAGACAAGGGTCCCTGCCAGCTCAGGGACGTTGGGTTGGGGGATCCAGGTCGGGTCTGAGGAGCCAGGAGAGGCACCCTGGCTAGGTTTGGGGGGCCGTGGAGGGGTCAGGGGAATCAAGGGGGAAGGGGACGCTGGCCAGGCAAGGGATCCCGGCCGGGGGGGGTGGGGGGGACAGGTCAGTCCCAGGGGGGTTCGGCCCCTACCCCAGGCGCTTCTCGGCCCAAGGAGAATCAGGGACGGGGGCTTCGGGACGGGATCGCGGAACAAGTGAGCCCGGCCGGTCTCTGGGGGGGTCCGGTTCCCAGCCAGCCGGGCCCGGTCTCTGGGGGGGGGGGTCCGGTTCGAAACCCGGTCTATGGGGGGGGGGGTTTCCCCAGCCAGCCGGGCCCAGTCTATGGGGGAGTCCGCTTCGGGGCCCGGTTCCCAGTTACCAATGAGGCTGGCCCGGCCCGGCCCCGCTCGCTTCCCCCGCTCGGCTCCTCTCACAAGATGGCGGCTGCCGGGCCCGGAACAAAAACCCCCCTCTCGCGGCGCACGCCAGGCCCCGCCCCCCGCCGCCCATTGGCCGCCCGGCCCGACCAACGCGCCCCGCGACGCTTACGCCGGCCGCCCATTGGCTGGAAGGGAGAGCGGCCCGCCCTGTGACCCGGGACACGCCCCCTGCCGGCCGCAGACACCCGGATGTGGGGAGAGGAACCGGATGGGACGGTGCCCCGCCCATCTCATGAATAATGCATATCATAATGAATAATAACGGCCACGCCCCCTCAAATCTCCCACAGGGAGTGGGAGGGGCAGGGCTAGAGGTGCGAGAGGGAAGGGGCGGGGCGTCGGGCAGGGCTGGGGGGCGGGAGCGGGAAGGGGCGGGGGGTTGGGCAGGCTTGGGGCAGGGAGAGGAAAGGGGCGGGGGTGGGGCAGGGCTTGGGGGCGGGAGAGGGAAGGGGCGGGGCTAGAGGTGCAGGGCAGGGAAGGGGCGGGGTGTGGGAGAGGGAAGGGGCGGGACTGGGGGCGGGGCGTAGGGCAGGGCTGGGGGGCGGGAGAGGGAGGGGGCGGGGCGTGGGGCAGGGCTGGGGGACGGGGGGGGGCGGGGCAGTGGTCCTCACTACCCACCAGATAACCATTCATTAAATTTGGACCCAAAGTGGGCTGCACAGGATGAAGCAAATCCAGAGCCCACACACACACACGCACACGCCCGCACCTGCCCACCCGCGCACACACACACACACGCCCGCACACCCAGTGGCATAGGCCCCAGCTACCCGCGCTCAGCGAGCCGGCCTGGCCCCTGCCCCATTCCAAGCGGGTCGCTCGCCCCGTCCAGCCAGCGCTCGCTGTACGTGCCGGGGAAGCGGCGGCCGCGCTGCAAACCCAGCCCCGCGCCCACGAGCCTGAGCCCGGCTCCAGTGCCTCGGGCTGGCGCGGCACGCTTCACCCAGCATGGCACAGCCCACTGGGGCTCTGGGTCCTGACGTGCGGGGAGAGGCTCGGAGCCCCAGTGGGAACGGCAGCGTGGCTGCTTTTAGCCCCATAGCAGAGTCAGGGAGAGAACCCAGGAGTCCTGGCACCCAGCCCCCCTGTTCTAACCCCTAGACCTAACTTCCCTCCCAGATAGAAAGAAGGGGAAATAACAGTGAGAGGGGAAGATTGGGGGGCCCAGGAATGTGGGGCACACAGAGCCCCAGGCAGGGGGGAGGTCGGGGACCCTGGTATGGCAAGGGGGTGACAGGGAGGCATACCCAGAGCAGGACTCTGAGCCCTGCCATATGTGCGTCCCTGTCCCTGCTGGAGGGGGCGAGGCCTGCTCTTTTCCCTCCCGGCGGGACTGATTCTGGAGCCCTGTGCCCAGTTCTGGGGGGGGCGACTGCCGAGGGGGTGGAGAAGAGCCCCTAGACCTGCTCAGGCCTATCTGGGAGGCCAGCCTGTGTGGTCTAGAGACCGCTTCTGCCCTCAAACTCTGGGGTAGTGTAATGGTGCCCGGAGAGGTACACACCCAGGATCAGAAGGGCACATCTAGCCCAGTATCCTGGCTCCAGCCCTCGCCAGCCACACAGGAAGAGGGAATTACCCTGGAAGGGGGGGGGTTATCTGCCCCCCATGTTAGCTCAGTCCCCCAGTAATAATTAAAATTGGGTTTAATCCCTGAGGGAAGAGGCTCACTATCACTTCCAGAATGTGTCAGCCTGGATTAGAACTACCCCGGATCCTTGGCGGATGGGGGGAGACGCCCCACCTGGTGTGAATCCAGCTCAATCCATGCACCCAGGGCCCTAAAGCCAGAAGGGTCTGTTACCCCGTCCGATCTCACACACATGGCACAGGCTGGAGAATTCCCCCTGGATTAGCCCTCCTGGCCACAGCGTCGCCCTAGGAGCTGACGGGGAATGGCCAGGTTCTTGGCGTCAATGACAACCAGTGGCAAGGAGTCCCACTGGCTAACATCTCCCGCTGCCTTTGAGTCCAACCCCTGTCCATGGCATCGAAGGGCTCCTCGTTCTCCTCAGGAGCCGGGGCAGGACTGCACACACTGGCAGACGTCCTGCATGCTCTGACCCCGTGACCCATAGCGCCCTCTCGGCAAAGCTCTTGAGTCTGAATATTCGGGGTCTGAGCAGCGTCCCACACGACAGGGGGCCCTAATCTCGGTTGGGGTCTGCGCAGTGCCCGGCACAATGGGGCCCTGATCTTAGTCAAGTGGCTTGCACAGGGCCTGGCCTAACAGGGCTCTGCTCGGCCATACCCCAAACAATCACAAACCTAATCTAAATTTTGCTGGTGCGATTTCCCAGCCGTCGCTGTGGTTTTGGTCCCATTAACCCAGCTTTCAGTCTGACTTTCCCTACGTGGATTTTTTTGACTCTCAACTAAGTTTTTGCACGTGGAATTTCCCAGCCCCGGTTTGTTTTTCTTTTCTTGTTGGCTGCAAGAAACCAATTTGTTGTTTTCGTCAAAGGCCCTTTGGCTAATTGTCTAGATCACCCTAAAGCATCCCAGGATCACACCCTGTGACCATCCCTCATATGTTCCCCCACACCGGTGTCGAGAGCATCACATCTGGGAGTGAAAAACACAACCTCACGCACAGGGCAGGGCTCTCAGTGATAACCAGCTTGGCAGGACGCTCAACCCTTCCTACCACAGCCAGATCAAACCCTATCTTCACCAAGGGAACCTTCTCCAAGGCCCATATTGGTCCCCCAAGCCCGACTCTCTAAGCTGTCCCCTTTCAGAGCTCAAGCGAGTGGGAGGAGCCATCAGAAAACCGGATTTGGTGGGTGGGGTTTACAAAGAAATGAGATGCACACATGCAAATCAGCATTCGCAAAATCGCTCCAATCAGCAAACCAGACCAACAAAAAGCCAGTTTGGGGAAGGTCCAAACGAGTGACAATCATAGAATATCAGGATTAGAAGGGACCTCAGGAGGTCATCTAGTCCAACCCCAAGCAGGACCAATCCCCAATTTTTGCCCCAAATCCCTAAATGGCCCCCTCAAGGATTGAACTCACAACCCTGGGTTTAGCAGGCCAATGCTCAAACCACTGAGCTATCCCTCCC
>NC_134256.1:21819452-21977714 GCF_965152275.1 Natator depressus | reverse complement strand
GTCCCCCTGCTCCCCTCTTACCCGTGCCCCCCAGCTCCCCCCACCCGTGTCCCCCTGCTCCCCCTTACCCAGTCCCCCAGCTCCCCCCTTACCCGTGCTCCCCAGCTCCCCCCACCCCTGTGTCCCCCTGCTCCCCCTTACCCAGGCCCCCAGCTCCCCCCTTACCCAGGCCCCCCTGCTCCCCCCAACCCTGTGTCCCCCTGCTCCCCCTTACCCAGGCCCCCAGCTCCCCCCACCCTCTCCCTTCTTACCCAGCCCCCCCTGCGCCCCCCAGAGCCCCGCCCCCTTACCCAGGCCCCGGTGCCCCAGGCCCCCTGCTCCCCCCTTACCCAGGCCCCCCCTGCGCCCTCCTGCGCCCCGCCCCCTTGTGCTCCCCGCGCCCCGCCCCCCCGCTCACCCCTCTCTCTCTCTCTCTCCCCCTCGCGCCGCTCTCGCCGCTGACGGACCCTCCGGGTTCGGGCTGAACCACGCGCCACGCGGGGGCGCGGGGCCGAACCATCCCGGGATGGAGGGGTACCCGCCCCCCTGCCCGCATCCGCATGGCCCCGAGAGCCCGCGGCCCCCCCTCTCCTGCCGACGGGATGGTCCGGCCCGGCCGCGCGGGGCCTACTGGGGGCTGTAGTCCTGGGGGCGCAGAGAGGGCCAGACAGACACGGGGACAGACATAGGGACAGGAACATGGGGGAGAGATCACCGGGGTGAGGGGGGTGGACGGACAGACAGGGGCTGCTGCGGGGGCGCGGCTGGATGGGTCCCCACTGCCCATCCCCTTAACTCTGCCCCTTTGGGCCACCTTGACGGCAGCAATGACCCCATCACAGAGGGACGTTGGCGCCCACTCCCCACCTCCTGCCACACCCGAGGCGGGCCGTGCCCTGGGGCTGGGTCCGTAGGACGCCCCACCAGTTGGCGGGCGTGGGGTGAGGGAAGCAGGACGGCCTCGTACTCAGGTGGCCATACCCCGGCCTCCAACGGACACGGCCCTGCCTCAGTTTTCCCACTCTGCCACGTCTATTCCCCCGGTGGCTGAGACAAGCGCTCGGCGGGGATCTTGTGCCACATGCCGCGGTGGCCTTACGGAGTCGATGGGGCGGAGAAGGGGACCGCGGTCACCAGGAGCAACTTCACCAGGCATGCTCCTGCTGCTATGAATCCTGGGGTGTCTGAACCCCCCAGACCTTGCTTGGCCGCCTCAGTCGTCATCTTTTAACCAACGGTGTTTGCATGGAATTTCCTTTCCTTTTATCCCTGACTCTGGGAGGGGAGCGGGGTCTGCTGGGTTAGAGTCCGGGGCGAGGGGAGGCTGGGAGCCAGGACTCCTGGGTTCTCCCCCTAGCTCTGGGAAGGGAGCCCTGTGGGTTAGAGTCGGGGGGGGGGGGTAGGGGCTGGGAGCCAGGACTCCTGGATTCTCCCCCTGGCTCTGGGAGGGGAGCCCAGTGGGTTAGAGTCAGGGGGTGGGGGTCTGAGAGAGGACTCCTGGGTTCTCTTCCCAGCTCTGGGAGAGGAGTGGGGTCTGGTGGGTTAGAGCAGCAGGGCTGGGAACCAGGACTCCTGGGTTCTATTCTCAGCACCGGGAAGGGAGTGGGGTCTAGCAGTTAGATTCTTCTCTCCCGTCCTACTGCTCCAGGCTGTTCCCTGCCTACCTTGGAGGGACGACAGAGGAAGAACTGACCATAAAGGCTGCCAGAGACAAAATCTCTGTTTATTTTGTTATTTCCAGGCTCCCTGTAGGGGCGGGGGGGACAAGGTCAATTCCACGGGGGACAGCCTGGGATTTCTGTATTAAAATAGCATCTTCACAAAACATGCAGCTGCCCTGGTGGGTGGACGTGCACATCCCAGTGCCGTGGGCCGGTCCTGAGCTGGGGCCACAGTTGGGGACAGAGCCAGGTTGGGAGTGGGACCCAGGGCCTTTCCCGTCTCAGGGGCGCTGGGTTGGATCCGGATGCACGGAGCTGTACAAAGGGGTTATTGCGTCTTTTCTTCCGTGGGCTCTGCTGGCTCGCTCGGTCGCCCTGTGGTGGGGGGTTCTGTGGGGCGGGGCTCCTCCACCGTCACCTCGGGGAGCGACAAGGGGGGGCGGGTGCCAGGCTCCAGGGCACGGAGCCGCTGCATGAAGGTGGTGACTCGAATGGCCTTCTGTTGGGAGAGGGGAGAGGGTCAGAGAGTCCCACAATACACCCCCCACTGCCCCCCCCACGGCACCCCCCCAGCGCCCGGCCCAGCCTGCCAGGGGAGAGCACCCCCTGCCCCACAGCACCCGGACCAGCCTGCCGGGGGAGAGCGACCCCTGCGCAGCCCCCCACCCCGCAGCACGGCACCCCCCAGCCTCGGCCCTGACTGCCAGGGGAGAACGACCCCTGCCCAGCCCCAACCCTGCCCCACGGCGCCCCCCAGCCTCGGCCCTGCGTGCCGGGGAGAGCGTTCCCTGCCCCACAGCACCCCCCAGCACCTGGCCCAGCCTGCCAGAAGAGACCGCACCCCGCCCCACAGCATGACACTCCCCAGCGCCTGGCCCTGCCTGCCGGGGAGAGCGCCCCCTGCCCAGCCCTCCACCCCATGGCGCCCT
The DNA here is from genome assembly GCF_965152275.1 of Natator depressus. Lineage (NCBI taxonomy): Eukaryota > Metazoa > Chordata > Testudines > Cheloniidae > Natator > Natator depressus. The sequence continues at coordinate 21,975,145 of NC_134256.1, read as the reverse complement.
CCAACGCCCCTGGGGAAACTCACCCGCCATTTGGCTTTGGCAAAGTTCTTCTCGATCTGGGCACAGACCCCCTCCTTGAGGTTCTTTTCCGAAGCCACGTTGCCCGCGATCCTGGGGGGTCGGGGTTGAGGGGCATCCAGGATGGGGGGAGGATGCAGTGGGGGGGCCAGGTCGGGGTGGGGATCAGGGGTGGTGGATGCAGGTGAGATGGGGGGAGGGGAGATTGGGGGGATGTGGGGTGTAGATGGGGGGATGCGGGTGATCATGGGGGTGGGGGGCACAAAAAGACCCGGTGTGTGGGGGGGAACATAGGCAGCCATTAGCCTGGGCTGTGAAGAGTAGGTTTGGGGGAGCTGACCCCAAACCAGGGGTGTCAGGCTAAGGCCCTGCAGCAGAGAGCCGCCCCCCCAACTCCCTGGCCAGATGGCCCCATGTACCTCCCTGCCCCCCAGCTGAGAGTGAGTGACCCCCCTTCAACCTCCATACTCCCCCATGCCCACCCCCCACTCGCCTGCCCCTCCCCCCACTCACTCGCTCTGACCCTCCCCCACTCACCTGCCCTGCCCCTGCCCCCCGCCCCTCACCAGACATGTCCCAGGGCCTCCTGCGCCGTGATCCTCTGGTCCTGATCCACGTCCAGCAGCTGCGACACCAGCTTCTTGGCTGCAATGGGGGGCAGGGGAGGGTCAGTGAGGGGTGAACGCCCCCCCCCATCCCAGAGTGGCAGGGACATGGGGGAAGAAGAGTGAGGTGGGGGGGGTCTCATCAGTGGGAGAGACCTTGTCCCAGTACGGGGGTCGGGGCAGTGTGGGGGCTGTGGGGGGCTGGGGACTCACCGGCGGGGGAGATCTCGTCCCAGTAGGGGGGTCGGGGCAGTGGGGGGCTGTGGGGAGCTAGGGACTCACCGGCGGGGGAGATCTCGTCCCAGTAGGGGGGTCGGGGCAGTGAGGGGCTGTGGGGGGCTGGGGACTCACCGGCGGGGGAGATCTCGTCCCAGTAGGGGGGTCGGGGCAGTGTGGGGGCTGTGGGGGGCTGGGGACTCACCGGCGGGGGAGATCTCGTCCCAGTAGGGGGGTCGGGGCAGTGTGGGGGCTGTGGGGGGCTGGGGACTCACCAGCAGGGGAGATCTCGTCCCAGTAGGGGGGTCGGGGCAGTGAGGGGCTGTGGGGGGCTGGGGACTCATCAGTGGGAGAGACCTTGTCCCAGCAGGGCGGGTCGGGGGCAGTGAGGGGCTGTGGGGGCTGGGGACTCACCAACGGGGGAGATCTCGTCCCAGTAGGGGGGTCGGAGCAGTGGGGGGCTGTGGGGAGCTAGGGACTCACCGGCGGGGGAGATCTCGTCCCAGTAGGGGGGGTCGAAGCTGTACTCCCCAGCCAGGATCTGACGGAAGAGCTGCCGGTCCTGCCCCCGGCCGGACTCCTGCTCCTCCTCAGCGTAGAACGGGGGGTTCCCCGATAGCCTGCGGGGGAGGGGCAATCAGGGGTGGTCGTGGGGTCCCAGGCACCCCCCACAGACACCCTAATGCCACCCTCCTGACCCCTAGCCCCGACCCCCCCAGCCCTGACACCTCCCAACCCCCCGGGGCCCCAACCCCACTCACAGGATGAAGAGGATGACCCCCACGGCCCAGCAGTCCACGGGGCGGCCGTAGCGCTGGCGAGCGATGACCTCGGGGGCTGGGAGCAGAGAGAGACGGGGTGAGACCCCCAGACATAACGGCGGGAGATGAGGTCAAAGTTGGGGTGCAGTGGTGGTACTCAGGGGAGGGTCCAACACCCAGGTACTCAGGGGGAGGAGGGGGGGGTCGTACCCAAGTACTCAGGGGAGGGTCCCATACCCAGGTACTCGGGGGGAGGGGGGGGTCGTACCCAGGTACTCAGGGGAGGGTCCCATACCCAGGTACTCGGGGGGAGGGGGGGCATATCCAGGTACTCGGGGGGGGGATACCCAGGTTCTCGGGAGGATGGGGGGGCCATACCCAGGTATTCGGGGGGGACGTACCCAGGACCTCAGGGGAATGGGGGGCCATACCCAGGTACTGTGGGGGACAGGGGACTTGTACCCAGGTACTTGGGGCGATGGGAGGGGAGTACGCAGGTACTCCGGGGGGGCATACCCAGGTACTCAGGGGGATGGGGGGCCGTACGCAGGTACTTGGGGGGGCGTATCCAGGTACTCGGGGGGCAGGGGGTCCATGCCCAGGTACTCAGGCATGAGGGCAATGGTACACAGGTGTCATAAATATAAAGGGAAGGGAAAAGACCTTTAAAATCCCTCCTGGCTCAGGGCAAAACCCTTTCACCTGTAAAGGGTTAAGAAGCTCAGGTAACCTGGCTGGCACCTGGCCCAAATGACCAATGAGGGGACAAGATACTTTCAAAGCTGGAGGGGGGGAGAAACAAAGGCTCTGGGTCTGTCTGGGTGAGGCTTTTGCCGGGGACAGGTCAGGAATGGAGTCTGAGAACTTTGTAAGGGATCTCACTAGATTCTGATTCCTTTAAACGGCCGGTGAAATAGGCCGTGCTGGAGGGAGCGGAGATTCCTGTTTTTGTGTCTTTTTATCGCTGAAGGTTTAGCCTAGAGGGAGTCTCTAGGTTTTGAATCTGATTACCCTGTAAGGTATTGACCATCCGGATGTTACAAAGGGGATTCTTTTACTTTTTCTTCTATTAAAATTCTTCTTTTCAGAACCTGGTTGCTTCTTCATTGTTCTTAAGATCCCAGGGTTTGGGTCTGGGTTCACCTCGGCAAATGGGTGAGGATTTTTATCAAGCCTTCCCCAGGAAAGGGGGTGTAGGGCTTGGGAGGATTCGGGGGGGAAAGACGTTTCCAAGTGGGATCTTTCCCGGTTATATATTTGTTAGATGCTTCGTGGTGGCAGCAATAAAGTTCAAGGGCAAAAGGTAAAATAGTTTGTACCTTGGGGAAGTTTTAACCTAAGCTGGTAAGAATAAGCTTAGGGGGTTTTCAGGCGGGTCCCCACATCTGTACCCCAGAGTTCAGAGTGGGGAAGGAACCTTCACAGCAGGTACTGGGGGTGTGGGGGAATGGGGGCCATACCCAGATACTCAAGGGGGAGACAGAGGAGGCTGTACCCAGATACTCAGGGTGGGGAGATGGGGGCCATACCCAGGTACTCACAGGGGGGTGTACCCAGGTACTCGAGGGGATTGGAGGCCATACCCAGATACTTGGGGGGGAGCATACCCGGGTACTTGGGGGGAATGGGGGGCCATACCCAGGTACTGAGGGGGGGACCTAGGTATTTGGGGAAAGGGGGGGCCATACCCAGGTACTTGGGGGGCATACCCAGGTACTTGGGGGGAATGGGGGGCCGTACCCAGGTATTCAAGGGGATGGGGGGCCGTACCCAGGTACCCGGGGTGAAGGGCGGGGCATACCCAGGTACTTGGGGGGGCATACCCAGGTATTCAAGGGCATGGGGGGCTGTACCCAGGTACTCGGGACCATAGGAGGGGTGTACCCAGGCACTCGGGGGGGGTACCCAGGTATTCGAGGGGATGGGGGGCCATACCCAGATACTCAGGGGGGGCATACCCAGGTACTTGGGAGGAATGGGGGGGCCGTATCAAGGTACTCAGGGGGGCGTACCCCGGTACTCGGAGGGATGGGGGCCATACCCAGGTACTTGGGGGGCATAACCAGGTACTCGGGGTGATGGGAGGGGCGAACCCAGATACTCGGGGGAAATGGAGGCCGTACCCAGATACTCGGGGCGATGGGAGGGACATACCCAGGTACTCGGGGGGGGGTGTACCCAGATACTCGGGGTGATGGGGGGGCATACCCAGGTACTCGGGCGTCCCGCAGGGCTCGGTGATGGCTCCATTCTCGAAGCGCGACAGGTAGAAATCCCGGAGCACGACCTTGGCGCGGCTTTGCTGGGTGTGATAGACCAGGTTCTCCAGCTGGGGGGCGCACCGGGAGTCAGACCCTCCTGCCAGCCCCACGGCACCAGCCCCACAGCACCCCCTTCCCCCGCCGGCCCCACACCGTCCCCTCCCCTACAAGTCCCACACACCATCCCCTCCCTTCCCACCAGCCTGCCCCACATCACTCCACCCCTTTCCCCACTCCCAGCCTGCCCCTACCCCTTAGACCCCCACCTCACCCTCACGGCACAGAAGTGGCCACTGGGGGGGATGTGAGCTAAAGAAACCAGCCAGCGAGCCTCGCTATGCATGAAACCTGGGGGCTGGCAGCCAGGACTCCTGGGTTCTCTCCCCAGCTCTGGGAGGGGAGTGGGGTCTAGTGGTTAGAGCGAGGGGGGCCTGGGTTCTCTCCCCAGCTCTGGGAGGGGAGTGGGGCCTAGTGGCTAGAGCGAGGGGGGGCTGGGAGCCAGGATGCCTGGGTTCTCTCTGGCTCTGGGAGGGCAGTGGGGCCCGGTGGGTAGAGCGGGGGTGGGGGCAGCCCAGATGCCTGGCTCCCTGACCTTGAGGTTGCGGTGCACAATGTGCAGGCTATGCAGATAGGCCAGGGCCTCCAGCACCTGCCGGATCAGGCTGCTGGCGTCTCGCTCCGTGTAGCAGCCCAGGTCCAGAATCCAGTCGAACACGTCCCCGCCCGTCGCCCTGCAGGGGGCGGCACCGGTTTGGCTCAGCCCTGGGGGACCCCCGAGCTCCCCATGAGCCTGGAGCCCCCTCCCCCCTGCTGCCTGCCCTGGGGGTCCCCCCACCCATATCCCCTCGCTCCCCCCATTTCCCTCTGCTCCCAGGGTGGGATCAGCCCCCAGCCAATCCTCCCCAAACCCTGGCATCCCCCCACAGCCATGGGACCCCCCCACCCTGTTCCCTGCCCCGATGTCACCCCCTCCCCCCCCCCCCGGCCCCTGAACTCACAACTCCTGGATGATGTAAAATTCCCTGCGTGTCTCAAAGGTGTCGATCAGCTGGAGGATGTTGGGGTGACTCACCCTGAGGGGGGGAGAAGAAATTGGGGGGGGTCAAGCAATTGGCATGGCTTCCTTCCTGCCCCCGGCTTGCCCTACCCCACTGCTGGGAACCCCCCTGGCCTCCCCGCCCCCTCTGCAGAGGGATACCCCCCCACACCTGGCACAGCAGATACACGCGGGCTCTTGCCAAAGAGACGCCCCGATTCCCACATGGCAATTCTGACAAGCACCAGGTGTGACGAAGCGGGACTGTTCTTAATGTTTCCTCTGAATAGTGTGGGGGTGCCTCAGTTTCCCCAGGCAGTTCTTAAGTATCTAGGTGGTGGGGTAAGGTGTATGATCATTGCAGAGCCCTAGAGGGCAGGTGTGTGCAGGGGTCTGGACACAGAGAATGGCCGACACCCCATTTCCTGGCAACTGATGGCCTGGCCCTTCCCCCCTGCAAGGTGAGAGCTAAAGGGTTGGAGAACAAAGGAATCAGGTGCCCTCCTGGCCCAGGAAAGGGACAAAGCCCAGAGGAGGAGGGGCTGGAGGGGGAGTCAGTTTGGGGCTGGCTGGGGATGAGGAGTGAAGTGCAGACGTGGTTGTCTGGCTCACTGCCCCGCAAAATGGACCTGATTGAGGGGTCCTGTTCTCTGCACCTACAAGCTCTGTGTTAGACCATGTTCCTGTCGTCTAATAAACTTCTGTTTTACTGGCTGGCTGAGAGTCACGTCTGACTGTGAAATTGGGGGGCAGGACCCTCTGGCTTCCCCACGACCCCGCCTGGGCGGACTCGCGGTGGGAAGCGCACGGAGGGGCAGAGGATGCAGAATGCTCCAAGGTCAGACCCAGGAAGGTGGAGCCGGGTGAGCGGTGTGTCCTGCAGACAGGCTGCTCCCAGAGAGGAGACTGCCCCAGAGTCCTGCCTGGCTTCGTAGGGAGCAGTTCCAGAGCATCACCCAGGGACTCCGTGACAACTGGTGGCAGCGGTGGGATGTACTGCACCCCGTGGATGGCGCTTCCTGCAGTAAGCGACTGGGGAGCAGTAAAACGAAGGGGGACTGATGAGGACCAGGCGTGCTGAAGGCTCAGAGAGGAGCGGTTTCGGGGGACGGTTAACCCCTGGGAGTGTGTGACCAGAGAGAAGGACTTTTGCAGTAACAGGGTTCGCCGGGGGATTGCAGCGAGCGGTCCCAGGGGCGGAGGAGTCTGCGGCTCGACCCTGGCAAAGAGGTGGTGACCTCGAGAAGGGCTGGCACACTAGGGGTTCTCCCTGGAAACCGTGGGGAGCTGAGAGCACACAGGCCTGTGAGTCCACAGCAACTTGGGAAGAGTGGAGTGATGGCCTGTCACCGTCTCCTTAAGAAGGACATTGTAACCCTGTGAAGAAAGAGAGGGTTGAGTATTGGAAAGTTCACCAAAGCAGAGTTAATCGTGCAGCTGGAGGAGGATGACCGCTCTAAGGAACAGATTCCTGACCCCAAATGGGGCTATAGCAGGATCTGGGAGCAGTGGGAGTAGTAGCCAGGCATCCCCAAGACTCCTGTCCCTGGCCAGACGAGGGTCTTCACGATCGGGTTCCCCATCGGGGGATCGGAGACGGACGGGATTGGAGCTGAGTCCGAGAGAGCAAGAGGACTGTGAGAGACAGCGAGAGCCCGAGAAAGAGCTGCAGAAGCGGCATGAACTGGCAGTGGGGCAGCAGAGAGGCATAGGGGACCTTCCTGGGGTGAGTGGGGATAGACCCCGGGGGGCCAGTTCTGCAGGGAACCTCGAGACTAAATTGCTGGCCCTGGTTAAGGAGGGGGGGGATGTGGATGCCCACCTCACTGCCTTTGAGCAGGCTGGCGATTTGAACCAGGGGGACCCTGTGGAAAAGCTCCGGTGTCTAGCTCCCTTGCTGGGTCCAAAGGCCTTAGACTCTGTCAGCCCGATGGGTGGGGAGGTGGACAGGCTCCCACTCCTGACCCCAACCTATATGTCTGTGTGGAGTCTCCTGGGGTCGAGCTCCTCGGGCCCCCAGTGGGAGCGGAAGGTGATGGTCAATGGGGAGACATTCCTGGGGTGGCGAGATCCTGGGACAGAGAGAACTGTTGTCAGGCCCTGGGTGGTGCAGCCTCAGATGCTGAGGGGCTGGGTGAGCTGGGTGAGGGTCCCAGGGATGAAGCCCCTCACCCTGCCTATGGCCCAGATCCCTGTGCAGACCCAGGAGGGGTCGGGCTGGCTGGTCGTTGGGGTTCTCCAGGATACCAGCTGCGAGACCCTGTTGAGGGGTGACTGTGTCTCTTTGGGGCAGGATCCAGGCCCTGCTCCTGTAACGGCCAAGGGTTTGAATTTGAATCCAGGGAACCAATCGGTGGAGAGGGAAATGGTCAGTGAAAATGCAGATGACCTGGCTGGCAGCAGGGAGGAGCTGCTAGGCTCAGGCTACCTGCCTGCCTGTAACCAGCCCCTGGGGCTGGGTGGGACAGAGGGATGCTCCCCGCCTCCTTGCACACCGGAGCAGGGGGCTCAGGGGGCTCAGGCTGGCTCTGATGCAGTGAGGAAAGCAGAGAGCTCGCTGCCTACCCCCACTGGGACAGCAAGGGCAGCGCTGAGCACAGGGGGAGCTGAGACCCCAGCTGAGTGGGGGGAGACACAGGCAGGGCAGGGGATCTGTGGGGAGTGGCAAGGTGCTGGGTAAGGAAAGTCTGGATGAGCCTAGGCAGCCTTGTGAGCTGATGGCTGTGTCTAGTCAGCAGGGTGGGAAGACGAGGAGAGTGGAAGATGAGTGTCCCTGGACCTTACCTGTTAGCTGGGTGGAGAATTGGGACAGTGAAGGAAACGTGCCTGTGTCTGTCAGGGGTGTTGTCTTGTCTGTGGAGGGAGCTACCCTGATCTCCAAGCAGTTGTCTGTGACCAGGCTTGTGTGCTGGGACAAGGGGAATGAGATCCCAAGCTGGGTGTCTGGGAAAGGAGAAAGTGTGTCCGGCTCTTCTTTGTCTGTGGAGCAGACAGAAGGGGCCTTGCAGCCTGTGATGGTTGAGGGTCGTGCAGTTGTCTCAGAGCTGGTTCTGGATTCAGCTAAAGCCCAGGAAGGGAAGGGTCCTAAGTTTGTGTCTGCTCGGGAGAATGGCCCTGTAACTAGGTCGCATCCAGTTAGTGTCTATGTAAAATCCCAGAGACCAGACAATTCTGGAGCTTGTATTTTGCCTGTTGCTAGTGTGTGGCTGGGAAAGGGTGTAGCAACTCCGTCTGATCAGGGTGAAATCCTAGCCAGGGCACAAGGAGAGCATGAAGGTGATGTGATTGTGTTACCTACTGAGGGTGTGGAAACCTGTAGCAAGAAGGAAAAGATTCCTGAACTTGTGTGTGGCAAAGGGAAGGAGAAGGCTTCTGACCTTTTATCTAGGAAGTCTGTCAGTTTGCCTGAAAGGGGATTGTGGAGGAATCCGCCTGACGGGCTAGAGGTAATTCTGGATGTAAGGGAGACCCAGAAAGAGTCTGTTGTTGCTCAGGAAAGTGTTCCTCTAGAGCAAGCCCTCAGTGAAGAGGGTAAGAGCAGAATTTCTGGGAGGGGTGAATTGTTGCATAGAAAAGCCCTAGGGAAAGGAATCCTCATGGAGTCTTTGCAAGCAGTTTACTGCAACTGAAGGGTATGAAAGTGATTTAATCAAGACAGTTTCAGTTCCTAACAGCCAGAAATTTTCTGTTGTGAATGGATCCACTGACTTTCCTGTTGAAAGATCCAGTGTGGAGAGCTTTGAGAAGGTCTCAGATGGGGCGAAAGCTGTTAAGAAAGTTAAACAGTCCTATAACCCAGTGGCTGTGTTGGGCCAGCTTGTTGGGGAGACAAGGTTGTGGAGAAAGGGATGTCTCCATGCTAGTTCTGTAAGTGAACAGTATGTGGCCCAGGTCAAGATGGGGGCTCTTAACCAAGAGAGCCCGAATTGCAGCCCTCCAGACAGGAGCGCTGGGAGAAGACCCGATCCCAGTTTGACCCCCGGGGGTTTTGGGGGTGGCAAAAGGGCAAGGGCCACATAAACCTTCCCACATGCGGCATGCGAGTGCTATCGACCACCCCCGACCTAAGGGAGGGCGTGAAACTGGAAGGGCCTGGTGTAACTCCCACCAAGGAACGGGAGAGATGCTGGGGCATCCATAGGAACGTTGCTGGCTTCGAACTTCCCCAGGTCACCGGCTTAAGTGACCCCACTCAGTTCGGTCTCGAAGGGGGGAGAGATGTGACGAAGTGGGACTGTTCTTAATGTTTCCTCTGAATAGTGTGGGGGTGCCTCAGTTTCCCCTAGGCAGTTCTTAAGTATCTAGGTGGTGGGATAAGGGGGTATGATCGTTGCAGAGCCCTAGAGGGCAGGTGTGTGCAGGGGTCTGAACACAGAGAATGGCCGACACCCTGTTTCCTGGCAACTGATGGCCTGGGCCCTTCCCCCTGCAAGGTGAGAGCTAAAGGGTTGGAGAACAAAGGAATCCGGTGCCCTCCTGGCTGGGAAAGGGACAAAGCCCAGAGGAGGAGGGGCTGGAGGGGGAGTCAGTTTGGGGCTGGCTGGGGACGAGGAGTGAAGTGCAGACGTGGTTGTCTGGCTCACTGCCCCGCAAAATGGACCCAGCTGAGGGGTCCTGTTCTCTGCACCTACAAGCTCTGTGTTAGACCATGTTCCTGTCGTCTAATAAACCTCTGTTTTACTGGCTGGCTGAGAGTCCCGTCTGACTGCGGAGTTGGGGGGCAGGACCCTCTGGCTTCCCCAAGACCCCGCCTGGGCGGACTCGCAGTGGGAAGCGCACGGAGGGGCAGAGGATGCTGAATGCTCCGAGGTCAGACCCAGGAAGGTGGAGCCGGGGGAGCTGTGTGTCCTGCAGACAGGCTGCTCACAGAGAGGAGACTCCCCAGAGTCCTGACTGCCTTCATGGGGAGCAGTTCCAGAGCATCGTCCAGGGACTCCGTGACACCAGGACACCCGAGCCTGCCTCAGTTTCCCTCCGCCATGCCCGGAGCAGAAAGGGGAGGGACTGGCCGGAGGCCAGAGTCATTCGCAACGGGAACCCCAGAGGCTGGGACACCCCCTCCTCCTCGTCCCTGGGCAGGGCGGCGGGGCAAGGGCCCCCCCGAGCTGCAGAGCAAAGGGGAACAGTGCCGGGTGTGCTGACAGAGAGACACAGCAAGTCCAGAAATGTGCAACCACACAGGGATTTTCTGAAGGCCAGGCCTGCCTCAGTTTCCCCTTGTATATTGCCGTGCTACCCATCGGGCGCAGGAGGGGCGGGTGACTGGAGAAAGGGGACTTGGGAGCCGGGGTGCCGAAGGCTTTCAGGGCTCCCCGAGTCTGGGGCCAGCACCCCTGCCCCCCTTTGCCAGTACTCCCGGCCTGGCTGCAAGGGTGGGGTCCGGCTCCGGCACCTACATCTTCAGGATGAGGATCTCGTTGCGGGCCGCCTGGCGAACCTTCCTGCCGTCCTTCTTCCGGAACCGTTTGCACACGACAAGCCGGTCGGTCCGGCGCTCACGAGCCAGGCACAGCTCACAGAACTCCTTCCTGAGGGGATGGGCGGGTGAGACGTCACACAGCCCCCCGTAGCCCGCCCCCCTCAGCTACCCCTGCGTCTCACCCCCTCTGTAACCCCCCAACAGCCCCCCAGCACCCTCCTGCCACCGTGAATTACTGGCACTACCCTTCCCAGCATATCACGTGCCTCAGTTTCCCCCCACTGGCCAGCGTTCTGCGCAGCACGGCCCGGCCCAGGTGGACTCTGCTGCGCTCCGGGGACGGAACTGGATCAGCCCATCAATGGAGGAGCCGGGGGGGAGGCTGGGGTGGGGGGCTGGAGCACCCACGCGCCCCCCCTCCCAGATGGGCGACACCAGGGCCTAGCTCCGTCCTGACTCCCGTCCCTGTGCTCAGCCAAGGGTTTCCCGCCCCATCCCCCTGGGCTCCCCACCCACTGGGAGAAATGAAGGGCCTTGGCCTGCCCCGTTTGTCCCAGTGCCAGATGTTTTCGGGGGGGCTCCCCTGGAGTCTGGTAAAATTTGTTGCCAAGAAGGCCAATGGCATTTTGGGATGTATAAGTAGGGGCATAGCGAGCAGATCGAGGGACGTGATCGTTCCCCTCTATTCGACACTGGTGAGGCCTCATCTGGAGTACTGTGTCCAGTTTTGGGCCCCCCACTACAAGAAGGATGTGGATAAATTGGAGAGAGTCCAGCGAAGGGCAACAAAAATGATTAGGGGTCTAGAGCACATGACTTATGAGGAGAGGCTGAGGGAGCTGGGATTGTTTAGTCTGCAGAAGAGAAGAATGAGGGGGGATTTGATAGCTGCTTTCAACTACCTGAAAGGGGGTTCCAAAGAGGATGGCTCTAGACTGTTCTCAATGGTAGCAGATGACAGAACGAGGAGTAATGGTCTCAAGTTGCAATGGGGGAGGTTTAGATTGGATATTAGGAAAAACTTTTTCACTAGGAGGGTGGTGAAACACTGGAATGCGTTACCTAGGGAGGTGGTGGAATCTCCTTCCTTAGAAGTTTTTAAGGTCAGGCTTGACAAAGCCCTGGCTGGGATGATTTAACTGGGAATTGGTCCTGCTTCGAGCAGGGGGTTGGACTAGATGACCTTCTGGGGTCCCTTCCAACCCTGATATTCTATGATTCTATGAAAATTACCCCTCTCCCCTGCCCAGCAGACGGGGAAACTGAGGCACATGAGCAAGCCAGGGAGTGAGTCGCTGTGGGAGGGGGAGGCTTTGTGGGCCGGGCTGTGGGGGGCAGCCCCCCCCAGACACTCACGCGCTCAGCAGCTCCCCGATCTCGTACTTGTCCGTGATGTCGCCCACGGAGTTGTAGTTCTTCTCCTCCCGCAGCCGGAGACACCCCCACGGCATCCTGTGGGGGGAGGCGGGGGAATCAGACATAGCCAGCACCCCCCACCCTGCCCTCCTCCCTGCCCCCTGCAGCCCAGCACCCCCCACAGAGCCCCCCACCTACCTCCTGCAGCCCGGCGCTCCCCGCTGAGCCAGCCAGACCCTTTATCCTGGGGCTGGAACTCGCCTGCCAGAAACGGCTCCTTATGGGACCTGGCTGGGGGCAGGGCTGGGGCCTGTGGGATTCGGGGCCTCGACTCCCCTCGAAATTCCAACCACCACCTCCATCACCTCCCGGCAGAGCCTTGGGAGCCCCCTCCCAGAGCTGGGGAGAGAACCCAGGAGTCCTGGCTTCCAGCCCCGCCCCCTCACCACCAGACCCCACTCCCCTCCCAGAGCCAGTTCCCCTCCCAGGGTATCAAACTGATGGGCAGCCACTGCCTCCTGGCCTCTGATCCCAGTGAAGCCGGGCCCGGCTGGCAAAGCCAGTGACCCAGACGGTGGGATCCAGGGCTGGGCTAGCAGGGGGCTGCGGGTCGGGAGTGAGGGGCACCGGCAGGGCTTGGGGGGGCCCATGGCTGGGCTGGCAGGGGGCTGCGAGTCGGGAGTTGGGGGCACCAGCAGGTCTGGGGGGGGGCAGGGCCGGGCTGGCAGGGGGCTGCGGGTCGGGAGTGAGGGGTACCGGCAGTGCTGGGGGGGGCCCAGGGCCGGGCTGGCAGGGGGCTGCGAGTCGGGAGTTGGGGGCACCAGCAGGTCTGGGGGGGGGGGGGGCCGGGCTGGCAGGGGGCTGCGGGTCGGGAGTGAGGGGTACCGGCAGTGCTGGGGGGGGCCCAGGGCCGGGCTGGCAGGGGGCTGCGAGTCGGGAGTTGGGGGCACCAGCAGGTCTGGGGGGGGGCAGGGCCGGGCTGGCAGGGGGCTGCGGGTCGGGAGTGAGGGGTACCGGCAGTGCTGGGGGGGCCCAGGGCTGGGCTGGCAGGGGGCTGCGGGTCGGGAGGGAGGGGTACCGGCAGTGCTGGGGGGGGCCCAGGACTGGGCTGGCAGGGGGCTGCGGGTCGGGAGGGAGGGGCACCGGCAGGGCTGGGGGGGGCCCAGGGCTGGGCTGGCAGGGGGCTGCGGGTCGGGAGTGAGGGGCACCGGCAGGGCTGGGGGGGCCAGGGCCGGGCTGGCAGGGGGCTGCGGGTCGGGAGTGAGGGGCACCGGCAGGGCTGGGGGGGCCAGGGCCGGGCTGGCAGGGGGCTGCGGGTCGGGAGGGAGGGGCACTGGCAGGGCTGGGGGGGCAGGGCTGAACCCCCCTCCCTGTCACCCCCCCCCTGCCCCGGACGCTGTGCGGTGACAACCGGCTGGATGGTCCCAGAACCCTCCTATCACCACGGTAACCCCGAGAACCCCAGCTGTCGCCATGGCAACCCAGCTACAGCAGCTTGAAGGCAACAGGAACCCGAACCCGGTGTAACCTGGCGGGGGGAGGGGCACCAACAATTACAACCCACAACCCAGACAGTTACCGACACCTGCACTGCACACCCACACACAGACTGTGACACCCGCACCGCACACCCGCACACGCATGGTGACACACGCACCGCACAACCAGACACGCACTGCACACCTGCACACACACTGCGACACACAGAGCACAATCACACACGCCCCACACCCGCACACACACTGCAACACACAGAGCACAATCACACACACCCCACACCCGCACACACACTGCGACACACAGAGCACAATCACACACGCCCCACACCCGCACACACACTGCGACATGCACCACAGAACCTCACACACACGCCCCACAACTGCACACACGCACTGCAACAGTCCACACACCTCGACGCACACAAGGCAACCGCACACACGCACCATGCGAAGACAACCACGCGCACATATTGTGTCACACACACTGCAACCACACACATGCTGCGACACACACCACAGCCAGGAGCGCACATTGCAACAGACAACACAGTCGCACACGTGCACCGCAATACACACAGCAGACCCCAGCCATGCACAGACTTACACACAACATGGAAAAAAAACCCCCACGCCACAGAACACTACCTGTGAAACAAACACAACACGCACCCCACAGTAACCACACAAACACCACAACTGCACTCAACACTCCGACACGACACCGCACACGGAACTGACACACAACGCACCTGGGCCCCATGGTGCACCGAGCCACACACAGCACATCATTGCAAACGGAGGTAACGACACACTACAGCTGGGCAGCCCAACCCAGCACAGGGCCTGGCCCCTCCGGCAGAAGGCACCTATACACACTCACACACACACACACACAGCAGGGCAAAAGGGTCGGGGCAGAGGCTGAGAACTGAAAATGCCCAGATCACCTGTTGGCAAGTGAGAGCTGCTTGCGTCAGTGAGTAAAATCGGGGAGCCCCCGCCCCCCCCATGCAAGTCCCCCACCAGCACCCGGCCCTGACAGGCCTGGGGAGAGCGCCACCTGCCCAACCCCCCGCCCCCCAGCACGGTGACCCCAGTGCCCAGCCCTTACTGCTAAGGGAGAAAGCCCCCTGCCCAGCCCCCCCATCCTGCTCCCCGCAGCATGGAGCCCCCGCAATGCCCGGCCCTGAGTGCCAGGGGAGAGAGGAAGCCCCCTGCCCAGCCCAGCCCCGCAGCACAGCGCCCCCTAGCGCTGCCCTGGGGCCAGCCCAGACCCCCTTTGCAGGGGGCCAACCTTCAGCCCCTTCTAACTTTGCCAAACTTCACCGGCTGGTTCCCTTCCAAGCAGAATGTGCCTAGAGCTGCCACCCCACAGAGACAACAGCAACCTTCCCCCCCATGTAACCACTAGACCCCGCTCCCCTCCCAAGCCAGAGAGAGAACCCAGGAGTCCCAGCTCCCAGCCCCCTGCTCTAACCACTAGACCCCACTCCCCTCCCCGAGCGGGGGAGAGAACCCAGGAGTCCCCCTCCCCGAGCCGGGGAGAGAACCCAGGAGTCCCGGCTCCCAGCCCCCTGCTCTAACCACTAGACCCCACTCCCCTCCCAGAGCTGGGGAGAGAACCCAGGACTCCTGGCTCCCAGCCAGTCCCCCTCCCCGAACCGGGGAGAGAACCCAGGAGTCCTGGCTCCCCTCCCCACGCCTCACCTGGGGCTAGGTCCAGTCACCGCCGCTCGCAGGCGCAGGGGGCCATGTCCGGAGCCCGGCTCCAGGCTCCCGGCTCCTGCCTGCCCGGATCCGCCGGGGACTCTGAGCCCAGCCCAGCCCGGAGCCGCGCGGGGCGGAGCGCACGGGAGAGAGCGAGAGAAATAGGTCGGCAAGAGGAGGGCGGGGGGGAGCCAGGACTCCTGGGTTCTCTCCCCTGATATGGGTGGGGACGGGACGCTAGTGGTTACAGCGTGGGGGCCTGGGAGCTGCGAGCCAGGAGTGAGGGGCATCGGCAGGACGGGGGGCGGGGGGGCTGGGCTAGGCTAGCGGGGAGCTGCAGGTCGGGAGTGAGGGGCACTAGCGGAGCTGGGGGGGACACCAGGGGTGGGTTATGGGGGCTGCGGGTCAGGAGTGAGGGACACTGGCAGGGGTGGATTATGGGGGGCTGTGGTTGGGATTGGGGGGCATCTGCAGAGCCAGGGGACACCAGGGGTGGGTTATGGGGGGCTGCGGGTCTCGAGCAAGGGGCACTGGCAGAGCTGTGGGGGCCCCAGGGGTGGGTTATGGGGGGGGGCTGGCCTGATGGAGCCGTCGCCCCACGGGGGGTTCGGTTCCCCATGAATATGTCAGTGTCTGCCGCAGACACGGAGAAGGAAACGTCTCGCTCGGGACTTGAGAGTCTGTTGCAGCTGCCCCCCCCCAGCTCTTCTGGTGCCCCCCACCCCTGACCCACAGCCCCGGGCTCCCCCCACCCCCTCCCAGCTGTGCTGACCCGGATCAGGGTAACTCCACTTTGCCTGGCCCAGGGGGCCTGGAATCCCCAAGGGGGGGGCCTGGAATCCCCAAGGGGGGGGCCTGTCCCCCAGCACCCCACATGGGGTTAACCTGGACAAGCTCTACCCACCCCCCTCCAGGCACGGATTCCCACATGGCCCAGCCCAGGCTGACTCTCACCCCCCAACCCCACAGCTACCCCCCTTGGCCAGGGCCAGGCCCCACACCTGGGCCGACTGGAGGTGGTGGAGCAGCTGGGAACAGCCCCAGTTAAGGCTGCAGGGGGCGGTGTGCCCCGTCCGGAGATGCAGCCACCTCTGGGGCAGGGCCACTGGGGAACAGCCCCCTATAACCACCCTGGGGGACTGCTCGCCCCGGGCTGAGATGCTGTTTCTGATGCTGTGAACAGCAGCGGCAGCCGGCACCGAACGAGGGCAGAACTAGCGGTGACGCACGAAGCCGCGGCTCAGAGAAATGGCAGAACCTCTCCTGAGAGGGGAAGTCTGGACTCCTGGGTTCTCTCCCCAGCTCGGGGGGGAGGGGGGCTGGGAGGCAGGACTCTTGTGTAGTTGACTCTCACCTGCTCTTCATGACTCAGTTTCCCCCAGTGGGAGAATGTCAGCTGGCCAAACCAGGGGGAGGAGCAGGGAGTGGGTCACACAGGCAGCTGGCAGGGAGGGGCGCCTGTAGAGACAGGTAGCTGTGGGGGGATGTGGGGGGGGCAGAAGGGGTGTCAGCAGACAGAGGGGATGGTGGGGGACACACAGCCAGCTGTAGGAGAGGTGCATGGCTGGCTATGGGGGGGGGGAGGGGTAGGGGGGCCCAGACCACCAGCTGGGTCGTTCCTGGAGGTCCTATGTTGGCCTCCCACCCAGTTCCAAAGAGCTGTTCACCCCAGCCACGGCCACCTCCTGCCCGCCCCCGCACGGTGCTCACGGGGACAGCTCGCCCAGCACCAAGATGCAGCCACTTCTGGGGCAGGGCGGCTGGGGAACAGCCCCACAGCTGCACCCGTGGCAGAGGGCGCACGGCTAGAGCCAGAACTTGGGCCGCCTGGGTCTGAGCCCGCGCAGGTCAGAGCCCCCCCCACCAGGGCCAGCCACAGTCACCGGGCTGGGGATGGAACCCAGGAGTCCTGGCTCCCCTGTCCCCCCACAAGCCCCCTCCCTCCCTGCCCCATAGACAGACGGACAGAGGCAGGGCGCGGTGGCTCAGCAGGTTTATTCAAACAGCCCTGGGGGGCCAGGGGGCGCCGGCTCAGCCCCCCTCACTCCTCGTCCGGCAGCACCAGCTTGCTGGGGTCAAAGTAATTGGAGTCCAGGATGGGCAGCCCCAGCCGCTCACGTTCCTTCACCGTCCGCTCGGCCTCCCGACGCGCCCACTTCCGCATGCTGGGGAGAGAGGGGGTGAGAACTGGGGGGCCAGCACCCCCTGACCCATTCCCCACCCCCATGCAGCTCCCATGCCAAGGCCCCAGGAGCCCGGCTGGCGGCGGGCAGAGGCGAAGGCAGGGCCAAGGCACTGGATCGGCACCTGAAAGAACCTGGCAGCCCACGGGGCGGCTGGCGGGAGCGGCCCCAGCACAGAGCCGCCCGGCAGCCCCCCGACCAAGTGTGTGTGGGGGCAGCCGCGTTCCCCCATCCATGGGGGCAGGAGCACACACCCAGCAGGGCCGGGGGGCGGGGCAAAGTCAGCTTCAGCACCGAGAACAGAGATACAGAAACTAAGGGGGGTGGGCTAGCAGGGGGCTGCGGGTCGGGAGTGAGGGGCACCAGCAGGGCTGGGGGGGCCAGGGCTGGGCTAGCAGGGGGCTGTGGGTAGGGAGTGAGGGGCACCGGCAGGGCTGGGGGGGCCAGGGTTGGGCTAGCAGGGAGCTGAGGGTCGGCACCGGGGGCCCTAGCAGAGCTGGGCTGCGTATCGCTCTCCAGCCCAGGCTCCTCCCAGCCTAGCTGAGGGGGCTGTGGGGCTTGGGACATTTGTGGCGCTGACTTCCTGGCCCCCACCCTCCAGATACAGGACCCCCCCTCCCCCAGTGAGGACATGTGCCATCAGCACAGCTGGGAGATGGAGGAGGAGTCAATCCTGGTTCCCAGCCCCCCCCGCTCTAACCAGCAGACCCCACTCCCCTGCCAGAGCCAGGGAGAGAACCCAGGAGTCCTGGCTCCCAGCCCCCACCGCTCCAACCACTAGACCCACAGGGATTCGGCCAGAATACAAGGCTTCATGGCTAACAGCCCCTGGCGAGCCCCCTGCACCCCATAGCGCCTGCCCTGACTGCCAGGGGAGAGCACCCCCCAACCCAGCCCCCCGCCCCGTAGCACAGCGCCCCCTAGCTCCACAGTGGGGTGTGGGGGTGCAGGGCAGCTCTTGCCTGCCTGCCAGCCAAGGCGGTATATTTAGCCCTGCGATATAGATAGCCCCACGTCGGAGCTGCAGGCAAGGGGTGGAGGGGGGCCAGACGCTCTGATGTGTGGGGGGAAGGGGGGGGCTGCTGACGCACATGGAGCGAGCGGAAGAAAAGCAACTTACGTTGCTGCTGCTCCTGTCTGCTCGCAAAGCTGAGAGCTCCTGTGGCCCAGCCGCGTAATGAGCCCTGCCCCTCAGAGAACCCAGGAGTCCTGGCTCCCAGACCCCACCGCTCTAACCTACCAGACCCTGCTCCCCTCCCAGAGCCAGGGAGAGAACCCAGGAGTCCTGGCTCGCAGCCCCCGCCCCGCTCTAACCACTAGCCCCCTCTCCCGCTGCTCTTCCACATGGGGTCTGGTTCTGAGGCACCCCTGTTCTCGGGGCAGGCGCTGTGGGGCCCCGGGGTCCTGCCCTGCACCCCCCACTTACCCGTGGTCCGGCAGGTAGTGCAGGAAGGTGGACCCCACCACAATGCAGAGGGAGATCCCGAAGAAGAAGGCCAGACGCATGTTCCATACGTCCACCACGGGGTCCGCGTCAAAGCCATGGTAGTCAGGGTTCTGGGGGGCAGAGAGGGGTCAGCCTACCCATGCCGTCCCCCCACAGTACTCAGGGCACTTGCAACTTCCCAGGGGAATTGCCCTGCCCTCCCCTCGCTGCCCCTGGACCTTACAGCCCCGCACCCCACAGATTCCCCCCAATCTAGCCTCCCGCTCTGACCCCCCCAACCCCTCGGGGCCCTCCAGTCTGGTGCTCAACTGTCCGTGCTTGCGACCCTCCCATAGCAGCTGTGACACCCCCAGACCCCCACTCTGCTGCCTCTTTCTGTGACCCCCAACCCCGTGGCTGCACCCCAGTGCTACAGCCCCCCACCCCCAATCTGTCCGCACTGGCAATTCCCATGATCTGGCACCTGCCTGCATCTGGCCCCACCCCATTAGCCACCAGACCCCTTGCGCCCCAGGGAACCCTGCCTGGAACCATCAGCGGGGCTAGGGGGGAGTGTAGGGAGCCAGGACTCCTGGGTTCTCTCCCTGGCCCTGGGAGGGGAGTGCTGCAGGGCTGGAGCCCTGCTCCGGGATGCCTGGCTTTGCCTCGTGTTCCCTCGCCCACTCTCTAGCTGGAATGAGTCAGGCGGGAAGCGGGTCACCGCGCCCCCTCCCCGTTCACACCCCGCCAGCTGCCACAACTCTCCCCCCCAAGCCAGCTGCTGAGCAGAGACAGTTGATGAGCAGAGACTGATCCAGGGAAGAGCAGGGTGCAGAAAAACAGGGGTGAGGGAATGCTGGGGGGTGGGGGTGGGGCGGGGCGGCAGTTGGGGAACAGCCGCACATAACGCCGCACAAGGACAGCTCGCTCGGCGCTGAGATGCAGCCACCTCTGGGGCAGGGCAGCTGGGGAATGGCTGCACATAACACAGCATGATCATTGAAGAGGAGTGGCTGGCAATGACTGCAGGGGAACCTCTGCTCCCCACAGCACGATGCTGCCCCACGCCCAGCCCGCCAGGGGACAGCACCCCCCGCCCCCCAGCACAGCACCCCCCAGCTGTGAGTGCCAGGGAGAGAGCCCCATGGTGCGCCCCCGCCCCCACCCCTCACCACAGGCCAGCTCTACCTCTGCAGAGGGCTGGGTCTCCCTCAAAGCTGGCGGGGGGGGTCGTGTGCCAGGGGGTGGGGTGGAGGGCGGCAGGCAGCGCTGGGCATGTGGGGGAGGCATTCTTGACATACCGGGAGCAGGAGCTAATTATCCCCATTGTTGTCAGCCATCCCCCATGACACCGCACCACCCCTTGCTGGGGAGGGGGCGGCCTGCCAGCCACCCCATCCCTCTCGGCTCCACAGCAAGGAAGCAGGGGGGCTGCACCCCCAGGGCTGTCACCGAGATCCCAGCCACACTGAAGGGAGGGAGATCAAGCCATGCTGCGACATGGGGCCTGGCCGCCCTGGCCCAGAGATGGCTACATCTCCACACCAGGCGAGTCCTCCCTGGGCTGCGTTATGTGTGACTGTTTCCCAGCTGACCTGCCCCAGAGGTGGCTGCATGTCAATGCTGGGCAGGAACCAATCCAGCCAGTCCCTCTGTCCCGGCGCTCAGTGCCTAGCTACCAGTCCTCAGAGCCCCGCTGGAACCTCCTCACGCTGGCGCAGCTGTGTTGTTTCTGCTAGGCGGCGGAACCAGCGGGGTCACCCCCTAGGCCCCCCAACTGCTCCTGCCAGCCCTCCCCACCGTCCCTTCCCCCCCTCTCTGCAGGCAGCAGCTGGATTCCCCCGGCTGGTCACAAGCGGATTAACATCCAAGCTGGAGAAAGGGAGCGGGGGCACAAACCCACAGCTCCAGCAGGACAGGACCATGATGCAGGGAGGGGAGTGGGGTCTAGTGGTTAGAGCCAGGAAGGGGCTGGGAGCCCGGACTCCTAGGTTCTCCCCCGACCCAGGAAAGCCATAAGGTCCACGAGGGCGATCAGACCCCTGATACAAGGGTAAGGCTCGGAAGGCGCCAGCTGGATTGGGAGGGGCCCGGCCAAGATCAGGAGCAGGGTTTAAAATAATCCAGCCGGGGAAGGGGGGGAGCCCGGAGGAGCAAAGTCAGCCTGGTTCCCAGCTCGGGGGGGAGGCCCATGAGCGCATCAAGGACAGCCTGATTCACAGCTGCAGCAGCACAGGTGAGAGTCACCACGGCTGCCTTCCTCTGTCCTGCAGCGCGCTCTCCCCCTGGTGCTGGGAGGCAGCCACCTCTTGGGCAGGGCAGCTGGGGAACAGCTGCGCAGAACACCACACAGGGGACGGCCCGCCCAGCACCACGCTGCAACCCCTGCTGGGGAGGTAGGGGACTGTCTTCAGACCCACCCCCCACCCCAGACATGCCCCCTGCTGCGGAGGTTGTCTGCAGAGGCAGGCAGGTTCTCCGCCTGGAGTTGAACACGCTGGGGCCAGGGCACGTCCCCCAAACTCCAGGCAGCAGGCCCCACCGTTGGGGAGGAAGGGGGGGCAGGACCTGGGGAGCTGAAGCCCCCCCAAAACCCTGTGGGAGCTAAGGATCGACCCCTGCAGGCCTGCCAAAGCCTGCTCCAACGAGGGGAGAGGCACAGTCCCTGGGCAGCTCCCCACCCTCCTGCTCCAACCCACTAAACCCCTCTTTCCTCCCAGAGCCAGGGAGAGAACCCAGGAGTCCTGGCTCTCAGGCCTCACCCCACTCCAACTCACTAGACATCACTCCCCTCCCAGAGCTGGGGCGAGAACCCAGGAGTCCTGGCTCCCAGACAGAGATGCGAGCCCTGGGACAGGCCTAGCAGTTCCCAGGTGAATGGCAGGGAAAAAGGTGAGAATGCCCCCCACCCCGCCGCACCCAATCCCAGCGGACAAAGGCCGCTGGCACCAGCTCCCCCGGCCAGGGCTGGCTGGCAGCTGGCACCCATGCCAGGCGCTGCCTGTGACCCATATAGTGCCAGCCACACAGGGATTACAGGTTGGGGGTGGGAATCTAAACAGGGAAACTGGGTCGGGGGGGGGGGGGCTGCAGCTGCTGTGTGGGGGCTGAGCCCAGCCCTTCCATGTGCAAGGGAGATATGGACTAGAGGCTGAAGGAGGGATGAGGACTCTAGCTCCAAGTCCCCCCTGTTCTAACCATTGGACCCCACTCCACTCCCAGAGCTGGGGAGAAAATCTAGGCGTCCTGACTCCCAGCCCCCCACTCCCCTCCCAGAAGTGAAGCCCAGACACCGAGCTCCCGCTGCGGCCAGCCTGGGAACAGCAGCCCCGGGGGGTAGGCGCTGAAGTCGATGAGGCAGAGACACTGAACTCCCACTGGCCTCCCGGGCGAGGACGGGGGCTGGCAGGAAGGATGCGGCGCCAGGCCTGGGGATCCTGGCAGCGGGCACAGCTGTCTGAGCCAGGCGAGGCCGGGAGCCAGGGGCTGCTCACACAGGCAGAGCTCCGGAGGACTCTCACGAGGCTGTGACTGAGTGCCAGCCCCAGTACGGCCCTGGGGGGCGCTGTGCTGCAGGGA
Source organism: Natator depressus (assembly GCF_965152275.1). Lineage (NCBI taxonomy): Eukaryota > Metazoa > Chordata > Testudines > Cheloniidae > Natator > Natator depressus. The sequence continues at coordinate 21,953,079 of NC_134256.1, read as the reverse complement.
GTGGGGCAGGGGGTGGGCACTTGGGGGAGAGGGGGGTGGTCACTGTGCCGTGGGGCACAGGGCAGGGATCGCTCTCCAAGCACTGGGGGGCGCTGTGCTGGGGAGAGCGGGGTGGGCAGCGCTGTCCCCTGGCAGTCAAAGCTGGGCGCGCAGTGCTGTGGGGCAGGTGTCAGGTAGATCCATTTCAGAGGCAGCGTTACCCACATGCGACGTTGTCCGAGCCCCGCCAAGGGTGACACTCAAAGGAGACCAGGCAGCCCCGCTGAACAGTCAGAGCTGGGGAGAGAACCCAGGAGTCCTGGATCCCGGCCTCCCCCGACTCGAGGCCTCGCACCCCAGGCTGCAGCAGCATGGGGCTCCTATTGCCCTGGGTCTGACTAGCCGAGCGCGTGGGGCCTCAGCCCGGGGCCACCCAGCACAGCTGATGCTAAGGGAAGGACGCACCCTGAACGTGGTCTCACCCCCTAATCCCAATATCAAATCCCCCACTGTCAGCCCCATGGCGCCCCCAGGTGATCCCTACCACCCCTCTCCACCAGCTGCCCCCGCAACCCACCCCAGTCCTCCTCCTCCACACCTGTACCCCAGCTCCAACCCACAGCCCCTTCCCCAGCTCCCCAGCCTGCCCCCCCGCCTCTCCGCTGCTCCCCCAACCCTCCCTCAGCCCCCACTGGCTCCCCAGCTCCAGGGTATTTATCTGGCTCCCCCCCATAGTATCCTCACACCTCACAATCCTTGTCCTCCAACCGTACACATGGGAAACCGAGGCACAGACAGGCCAACAGACAGGCCCAAGATCATGCAAGGAAGCTGTTGCAAGCCAGGAATTGAATCCTGGGGGTCGCCTAGGCTAGAACCCAAACTACACCCCCCCCCAATCCAACCGACCCCCCACACCCCCTCCAATGCTCTCCCCATCCTCATGCCACCTGCCCTCCATCCGCCAGGTCCTGCCCCCAGTGAATGCACTCCCGCCCCATGCAATCTGCCCCCCACCTCCCTGAGCTCTCCCAGTTCCCCCCACTGCCCCCTCGCTCTCTGCCCCCTCCAGCCCCCCACCTCCCTGCCCCACAACATTGCCCCCCCAGCTCCCCCCACTGCCCCCTCCCCCAGGCACCCCCCGCCCCCCCACCTCCCTGCCCCCCCCGAGCTCTCCCAGCTCCCCCCACTGCCCCCTCCCCCAGGCACCCCCCCCGCCCTCTGCCCCCCACCTCCTTGCCCCCCCGAGCTCTCCCAGCTCCCCCCGGCACCCCTCCACCCCCCTGCCCCACAACCCTGCCCCCCCGAGCTCTCCCAGCTCCCCCCACTGCCCCCTGTCCCAGGCGCCCCCCCGCCCTCTGCCCCCCCACCTCCCTGCCCCCCCGAGCTCTCCCAGCTCCCCCCACTGCCCCCTCCCCCAGGCACCCCCCCGCCCTCTGCCCCCCCATCTCCCCCCACTGCCCCCTCCCCCCACGTGCCCCTCAGCTCCCCCGCCCCCCTGACCTTGCGCAGCACCGCCACCATGTCCCCCTCCTCCTCCTCGTGCTGCTGCTGGCGCGGGGCCCGCGTGGCGGGGGGCGGGGTCACAACGGCAGCCGCGGCCCCGCCCCCCGGGCCGGAGCCCGCGCGAGCCCCGCGCGCCGGGGAGCCCCGCAGGAGCAGCAAGCTCCGCGCGCACCGGCCCAGCACCGCCATCATACCCCTGGGGGCGGGGGCCTAGGACACTAGCGGCGCGCGGAACCGGAAACCCCACCCTGGGAGGGATCTCGCGCTGCCCATGCGCGCCACAAAGGGACCAGGGCTGAAGTAGGCGGGCCGCGCGCGGGGTTAAATACTGGTCTTCACAGGCTGTACCATATTGGCCCCCCTGGACTGTACCATTGCACCCTTCCCCCCCCGGACAGTACCATATCTGTACCGGCCCCCTGGAGTGTACCATGTTGCCCCATTTCTGGACTGAACCATATCCATCCCCTCTACAGGGCTCCCGCAGCGCTACCATATTTCCCCTGGGCAATACTCGTGTCTCCCCCCCCCCCCCGCCGCATGTTTTCCCAGGGCCCCTGCTCAGTGTCCGGCTCCTACCCGGGGGTGCAGTGAGGTGCCTGTCGCGTGTGGATGACGTCACCGAGGCGCTGGAGCCCCCCGAAGAAGGGCTGCCCCCAGGATGACATCACAACTAGATCAGTGACGTCATCGGATGCTATTGCCGCACACCTTGACAGCTCGCTGTGATGACGTCACTGCCCAACGCACACTGATGACACAAACATAGTCGTCACGTCGTGACGTTGTATGACGTCAGGACAGTGAGCCATGAGTCACTTTTTTGGGGTCATGACCTGGAGGCGGGACCAGTGGGAGGCTGCACCAATCGCTTGCGAGCAGAAACCGACTCTCTGCCCGTTTCACCAATCCCTTGCGAGCAGAGGCGGACCCTGTGCCACTTCCACCAATCACCAATGATTAGCGCAGGGCCTTATGCCCACCCACCATTCATCTGCCAGCAGAGGCGGGCCGTCTCACAATCCAACCAATCCCCTGTCAGTGGAGGCGGGTCTTCAAGGGGGCTCCGGGCGGTGCCGCGAGCGCCTGTGGGAGCGACTGGACGCGGTCCCACCCATCCGGCGCGCGCGGAGCGGCAGGTTTCTCGGCCAATGGGATCGGGGAGCCCCGGCCAATGGGCGCGCGGGGTGGGGTGGGAGCCGGCGCACGGGGGGCGTGGCCACGTTCTCCGCCGCCGGGAGTCGCCAGGACTCGGCCGCTGGCGCCGCCGCCATCTTGCGTGTCGGGCGCGCGCGCGCGCGAGGAGCGTCCTGCCCGGCCAGCGGCCTCCCGCGGCCCAGGTCAGCGCCGCCTCGGGGCTGGGGGGGAGTGCGGGGGGAGGGGCCGGTAGGGGCCGGTAGGGGCGGGGCTTGGCCTGGGGACCCTGGGGGGGGGGTGCGTGGTCTGGGGGCCCGGGAGAGGGGGTTGGGGGAGGGGGGCTGGGCTAGGGGAGCCTGTGGGGGGCTTTGGGGGAGGAGCTTGTGGGGCGGGGGCGTGGCCTGGGGAGCTGGCGGAGGGGGGCTGGGCTGAGGGAGCCTGTGGGGGGCTTTGGGGGAGGAGCTTGTGGGGCGGGGGCGTGGCCTGGGGAGCTGGCTGAGCTGGCGGCTGGGAGAGCCTGTGGGGAGAGGTGTTGGGGAAGGAGGAGGAGGAGCATGTGGGTGGGGGGGGGGGTCTAGGGGAGGAGCGGGGGGGGAGGGAGGAACTGACGGGGAGGGGGAGTCTGGAGTGAGGGTTGGGCTTGAGTTGGGGGGGAGAGTCTGGGAATGGGGAGGGGTCCTGGCCTGGCGGTTTTGGGGGTGGGGAAGAGGCGAGGGGTTTGGGGGGAGCCCTGAAGACGGGGAAGGCGGCTGGTGGGTGAGGCCGGTGAGGGGAGCGACGAGGAGGCGCGGGCTCGCCTTGGCGGGGGGTTGGCCGGCCAAGTGGCAGCTGGACTCCAGATAAAAATACCCCGATCTGGTCACGATAGGGCCAGCAGAGGGTGGAGTCTAGACTGGGGTTGGGGGCTGGCTCCCTCCCTCCCATCGTGCTGGGCACTGCGCAGACCCTGCCCGGGATTGGGGGTCCCCTGCCGTGCCGGGCGCTGTACAGACAGCTCCTGCCTGCTAGCTAGGCAGGGGAAAGTCTGGGAAGGGCTGTGGAGGTGCCGAGAGGGTTGGCTTGGTTGAGGTTATGTGGCAGGTCAGTGCAGAGCCAGGGTTTAGTCAGGCCTGGAGGGGGAGCAGAGACAGGTGCCTAGGAGAGGATGCTCCCTACACCATGTTCCCTCCTCTCCGGCTCGCCCATATCCTGTCTCTGCCAGGGGCCAGTACCAGATGCTGCCGGGGAAAAGAGGCAAGGAATTGTGATGGGATGACTTGTCTCCTCTTAGCTCCCATTCACGAGAGGTCGGCTTATGTGGGGGGCTTGCTTTGCAGTTTTGAAGCCTTGTTAGAATTGCCCCACCCTTGATTTTAATCCTGCCTCAGTGTCACCTTGTGGCAATGAGTTTCACAGGCTCCGCGTTTTGCCTCCGTGTGACCCCAGGCTGTTGGCTTCATCTCCCTGGGATTCACACATCGGCAGAAGGGCCTGGTGTCATGAAGCCCCAGGATGGGTGCTATGCCCCAGCTTTTAGACAGTGGGCTGGCACCCCCAGGGGTCCTGCTATGGATATGGGTCGGTTTCAACCAGTCCAGACCTCTTCATTCCACTCCAGGCTCTTACATGATACATGTTTCTAGCTCTGATCCAAGAGGAACGTGTTAACCCTTTCACCCCCTGCTGGGTAGCAGTGCAAAGTATGGAGAGAAACTGAGGCACGTATAGGCATCAAATTCCTGCTTTGTCACTCCTGGTTTGGTGGGATCTCCATTGTCCTCTGTCCCGTGCTGGCTCAGACCTGGGAAGCCCTGGCAGCTTTATCCTCTCCCAGCTGCTGCAAGGTTCAACAGCTTGTTTGGCAAAGGAGGACCTGAGCCCCAGAGAGATGGATGACCTGGAGTTCAGAGGTGCTGCAGGCAGCCTCACCCACAGCACAGCTGGGACCCCCCTTTGTGGAGGTACCTTGTCAGCGTGATCTCAGCGGCAAAGCGGGTCGGTGTTGCAGGCTTGGAGCCGAGGGGGGGAGAGACTCCCACTTCCTGTCCAGCTTCGTCCCTGGCAGCCTGCGCTCAGCTCCGGAAAGCGCGGCTCATTTGGTTGGAGGTGCGGCGAGCCTGCAGCAGTCCGAGTGGAGAATCGAACCGCAGAGTGCTTGGCAGGGTTCTGAGCCAGTTCCATAGGCTCCTGCCCTCTCGGTATCGGTTGTGACCATTTCACGGCGTCGGTGGAAGAGAGTTGATCTTGGGTAGACAGGCAGGCTTTGTGTCTTGCGACAGAGACTTCCAGCTGGGCTGTATATTGGCAAGCAGGGTGTAGAGAGCTGGGTACCCGGGGTGTGTGTGTGTGCATGCTGAGCAGGGGGGCTGTGTGTATGTGCCACACCATGGCCAGTGCAATGATGCCCGACCTTCTGGCTAGTTGCAGAGGGAAGTGGGCATCGTCTCAGGACTCATTGCAATAGAAATAATCAATAACAACTGTTAGCACATGGGGAGACCAGCCCCTGTATGTAGCTCAGGGCAAAGCAACCCAGGCCCTGGAGGAATCAATCTGTGTGGGGGGATGTTTTGGGGTTGTGAGTGGAGCTTGGGTAGAGTCCCCCCACTCCCTCCATCGGACTCCTCCTCTCGCTGCCTAAGAGCCCAGCAAGTTCGCAGGTGTCCAGTGAAGGTAGGATCCGTAGCCTGGGGGTGCTGAGTCTGCTACTTGCTGGGATGAATTAAATAAATCGCAGCCTATGCTGTGTGGGGCCAGGTGCTTGCAAAGCTGGCTGGCTCAAGGGGGGCGGGGAATGGGACCTAGGGTCTTTCCCCTCTTGGTGTTGCTGGGTCGGATCCAGCCCCAGGGCAGTGGGACTGGCTGGCTGCTACCCTTATGTTACCTGCTGCTAAGGGAAGAATTGTGTGTGTTACTCTGGGATTGCATGCATCGTGTACTCGTTAGGTTTGGGAAGCTGGTCAGTTGGCCACCTGTTGGAACACGATCTAATCTGGTTTGATAGTGCAGTGAGAAAGCCGGGATGTAGCTGGCGTCTTACCTCTTTGGTTGCATCTTGGTGCCATTTATTTATTTTTAGAACTTCATTTTGGTGTGTCACATTGTTTAAAGTTAAAATAACTCAGGAAACTCTGTACGGCGAAGCCTCGCAGAAACCAGAAAGTCTTACTCTGGTCTCTTCCTGTCGCTACTGCTGTGAGACATTAGTGCTCTGAACTATTTGCCTGGGATGTGACCAGTCTCCTGCATGGAACCAGGCTGAGGGATGAATTCTGAGCTGCTAAGGCTGGTGTTGGGGGGGTTCAGGTACCGTTCCTGCATTTTAATCCAGCCAGAGGCTTCTAGGAATACTTACTTCTAGGAGCCCGCGGAATGGGTTCCTGGGAAGGATCTAGGCCTTGGTGGCATGGACAGACAGCTGAGCCGGACCTCCCACAGCAGTGCCATGGCCAAAAGCACTAATGGGATCCTTAGCTCCTCAGTCCGGCTCCTGCCAGGGAGAAGAGGCCGGGGAGGGGAAGGGCCGTGCTGAGAGCCAAAGGGAAAGTGGTGACAGAGCTGGGACTGGAGCATTGATTCATGACTCCCACTCCCCCCATCTCTGACCCACTAGACCCCGCTCCCCTCCCAGAGCCGTGGAGAAAACCCAGGAGTCCAGGCTCCCAACCTCCCCACCAAAAAAAAAACAACAAACAACTAGACTCTTCCTTCACATGTGTATATGGGAGACCAGGATTGGCATGGCCATGAGTTCGGATTGAGGGGCAGTGGCAGGACTGGGCAAGCAGGGGGCTGCAGGTATGGAGTGAGGGACGCTGGCAGGGCTGGTGGGGAGCCCCGGGCTGGGCTAGCAGGGGCTGTGTCAAGATCCTCGCTCAGCCCCTGATGCCATCTGTCTGGCACTACTTGGTTGATTTCATGGGTCTCGTTCCCCGCGCCCTGTGGACGGCCATGCTAACCCCCCCCCCCCCCGCTCTCGCTGCCTCCAGGGCTTGTGGACACGGCTGGTGGCAGTGCTGTGTGGTGAGTGCCCACCGAAGAGCCTGGCCTGTTCCGAAGCACTGACCCGCTGCAGGAGGAAATGGAGTATGAACGGAGGTACCATCTCCCCACGCCAATGGGCCCGTGCGCCCCTGTATCGGGAGGGCTGGGGCTGCTGGGGGGGCGCTGTGCTGTGGGGCAGGAGGCTGGGCAGGCCAGGCACTGAGGGGCGCTGTGCTGTGGGGAGCAGGGCTGGGGACACTCTGCCCTGGCAGGCAGGGCTGGGCGTGGAGCAGGGCGGGGGCTCAGCAGGGGGTGCTCTGCCCTGGCAGCCAGGGGTGCTGAACCTACACCCCTCGTTCCCTCCAGATCGAGGGATGTGATTGTTCCCCTCTATTCGACATTGGTGAGGCCTCATCTGGAGTACTGTGTCCAGTTTTGGGCCCCCCACTACAAGAAGGATGTGGAGAAATTGGAGAGAGTCTAGCGAAGGGCAACAAAAATGATTAGGGGACTGGAACACATGACTTATGAGGAGAGGCTGAGGGAACTGGGATTGTTTAGTCTGCAGAAGAGAAGAATGAGGGGGGGATTTGATAGCTGTTTTCAACTACCTGAAAGGGGGTTCCAAAGAGGATGGATCTAGACTGTTCTCAGTGGTAGCTGATGACAGAACAAGGAGCAATGGTCTCAAGTTGCAGTGGGGGAGGTTTAGGTTGGATATTAGGAAAACTTTTTCACTAGGAGGGTGGTGAAACACTGTAATGCGTTACCTAGGGAGGTGGTGGAATCTCCTTCCTTAGAAGTTTTTAAGGTCAGGCTTGACAAAGCCCTGGTTGGGATGATTTAATTGGGGATTGGTCCTGCTTTGAGCAGGGGGTTGGACTAGATGACCTCCTGAGGTGTCCCTTCCAACCCTGATATTCTATGATTCAGAGGTGGCCGTGGGGACCGGACGGGCCGATACGGCGCTGCTGACCGGTCCCAGGACGACAGCGTGGACGGGCGGACCCAGCGAGACCACGACTACCGGGACATGGATTACCGCTCGTACCCCCGCGACTTCAGCAGCCACGAGGCCGCTAACGAGTATGACTCATCCGAGGAGCAGAGTGCCGAGGTGGGCTCTGGACCCAGGGGCTGTAGTCTTGTGGGGCTGGGCGGGCCTCTCTGACGGGGATGGGGATGGGACGTGAGTGCCGGGCTCCCCTGACCCCATCCTCTCTCGCCAGGATTCCTACGAGGCCTCCTCAGGGTCGGAGACTCAGCGCAAGCGGGACAGCCCCACCGAGCCCCTGGGCTACCCCGGCGACGGGGACTACCGTGACCAGGACTACCGGCCTGAGCCAGAGGAGGAGCAGAAGGCCAGCAGCATCGTCATGCTGAGGATGCTGCCCCAGTCCGCCTCCGAGAACGATGTAGGTCTGGGTGGGGTGGGGCTGGGAACCAGAATGCCTGGGTTCTTTTCCCCGGCTCTGGGCGGAGAGTGGGGTCTCGTGGTTGTGGGGAGGGAGGGTACTGGGAGCTGCTTTTCCATGGATCAGTTGCATGATCTCACATGAGTGGCGCCTTCTACCTCAGTTTCCCCTTGTCCATACCCTGGAGGTGGACGGTGCTGACTGTGTCCCTTCTGTGTGTGCTCCCCCGCAGATCCGGGCCCAGCTGCAGGCGCATGGGATCCAGCCCCGCGAGGTGCGGCTGATGCGGAACAAAGCCTCAGGTGAGCTCCTGTTCACAGTTCTGCCTCCTGCCCCCCCTTTCTGGCTAGGAGCCTGCGGCGGTTCCCCCTGTGGTGCGCGCGGTCAGTGTGTCTCTCTCGATGGCAGAAGCTACTCAGGCCCTGGTGCAGCCGGCTTCCCAACCCACACCAGGCTTTTGGCTGGTACCAGTCCCTGGCCCGTGGGTCCGTGCAGAGCAGGGCCGGTTTGGTCAGTCTGCACGCAGATCCCGCGCTCGCTGCTCTCTCTCCCTGTCCTTGGAGAGCATGGAGGAATCCGCGGCCAGGCGCGTGCCCCTCTCGCCCTCTCCTTGCTGGGCGTGAACCCTGGCCGGATTGGAGCTGTGCTAGAGGCTGCAGCTGGGTTCTGCTGCGGCCCGCTTCTCCTCCCAGAGTGAGCCAGCACTAGGGAACGCCGGCACTGGGCCAGCCTTTCTGGGGAGCGCGTGGCCAGATGGGCTGGGCTGAACAGGTGAGTTGGCTGTTGTCTCGAAAGTATTTCCTTGGTGTGTGTTGCACACTCACTCACTCACTCACACACAGCCAGTGTTCTCTCTCCTTCCAAAGCAGGGTGTGTATATATTTATATTTTTTTCTCCGCATTAGTCCTGTGTTGTGCCAGGCCTCACAGGGGCGCTGTGGAGAGGAATCCTACTTTCCGGGGGCCCCTCCAGCCAGCTCAAGGCACAGCCCCCTGCAGAGATGTTTCCCAGCATGCACTGGCCCAGTGCTGGGAGCACTGCATGCTGGGATCCGGAGCCTCGGCGCTGGGCTGGGAGCCAATAATCCAGCCCAGGGGGTCTCGTCTGGGGGTTGGGCCCGCTGTGTTCGTCCCACGTAGCTCAGCGGAGGTGGGGGGGGGGCAGGGACCGATGATTACCCCCACTGGAGTCCTTACTCCCAGCCCCCTAGCTTGGGAACCCTCAGCCAGGCCGAGCTAAAGGCGAAGGGGATCTGTGCGACGGGACAGAGCAAAACCTGTGCTTGACTGGGAGACCTGGATGGGAGTGTGGGGGCTCGGCAGGGGGCGCTCTCCCCTGGCAGACAGGGCCGGGCACTGGGGAGCGCTGTGCTGCAGGCCGGGGGGCTCTCCCCTGGCAGTCAGGGCTGTGTTATGGGGTGGGGAGCTTTATAGGGGGTGCTCACTCTGGCACTTAGGGCTGGGCGCTGGGGGGCGCCCTGCTATGGGGCAGGAAGCTCTGCAGGGGGCACTCTGCCCTGGCAGACTGTGCTCACACCAGTACTCCAGCATGATGCTAGGGGTGCCTGTGACCAGAGCCGGGTCCTAGGACACTGAGTGGCAGGGCGGGGGGCTGGAGCCTGTTCTCCCTAGGGGAAAGCGATGCTCTGGGGAGGCAGCGTGAGCAAGTGGAGAGGAAGCTGGTCCAGCAGCCAGGACTCCTGGGTTCCCTCCTGGGCTTTGGGAGGGGAGTGGGGTCTAGTGGTTGGGGGGGGGGGGCGCGCTGGGCGCCAGGACTCCGGGGCTCTATTGCGTGGCTGGTGCTTCCCCTGCCCTTGCCCCCCACCCCATATCCAGGCCGGGTGCCCCCTCCGTGCCCCCGGCCCCGCCCCAGGGGGTGCAGCGAGAGGGTGCGTGATGTTGGCTGGATCTGTTGACTAACACACTGCGTCTGTATCTGAATGCTGTCCTCCAGGTCAGAGCCGCGGCTTCGCCTTCGTCGAGTTTAATCACTTGCAGGACGCTACCCGATGGATGGAAGCCAATCAGGTTGCTTTGCCGCACTTGACCCCCACAAGTACTGCTCCTGTTACTGCCTGACCCACACGCCTGGGCCTGCTCCAGCCCCTCAGGGAGAGCATCACCCCCCCACCCCCTTAAGGATTCACTAGTGCTTAGAGCCAGAGCATCTGGGTTCTCTCCCCGGCTCTGGGAGGGCAGTGGGGTCTAGTAGTTAGAGCGGGGGGGGGGGGGGGGCTGAGAGCCAGGACTCCTGGGTTCTCTTCCCAGCCCTGGGAGGGAGCGTGTTTAGAACATGGGGACCAGGAGCCGGGACTCCTGGGTTCTCTCCGTGTCTCCGACAAGTGTGTTCTGGTGGGTGGCTGGAAATGAGGACGCATGTGTTCTTTGCCTGGCTTTGGGTGGGGAGTGGGGGCTAGTGGTTAGAGCAGGGGGGGCTGGGAGCCAGGACTCCTGGGTTCTCTCCGTGGCTCTGCAAGGGGAGTGTTGTGTAGTGGTTAGAGCAGCAGTGATGGGTGCCAGGACTCCTGGGTTCTGTGTCCCGCTCTGGAAGGCAGTGCGACATAGTGCATGGCAGAAGTGGATGTTGAGTGATGGCATCAGCCCCTTTTTGTGCCGCAGGGCCCAGACACTGGCACCTGGCCCCCCTCCCACCCTCCAGGGGCTCACTCCATCCCCAGTCTCCCTCGGGGGGCCAGGCTGCGAGCTTTCCCATGGCAGTGCCAGCGCCAGGAGCTAGGGCAGGGAGGGCGCCCGGCATCAGCCTTCGTTAAGCCTGTGCCCACCGGATCCGGAGGAGGCCCCCCGGCAGAAGAGCGAGCACCTGTCAGACCAACCTCCAGGTCCCATAGCCCTGAGATCTTGGTCTCCCTGGCCAGCTGGTGGATTGGAATTGGCTTTCACAACGCCCCTCGATCTGCGCGGCTCCGTTCCTCTCCTAGCCGGACCGAATGCGTGGCGGGCGTCCCCAGTGGGAGCCGCCACGCGTGGCCGAGACGCTGTGCTTTGCGGGGTGGGGCGCTGCGCAGGAGGGGATCAAGGCAGCGCGGCGAGAGGCCGTCGGATCAGGCCCCGGCAGGGCCGTAGGCAGAGCAGATAGGCTGAGGGGGCGGGTGGGGCTGTGCCGAGGTGGTGGCCCAGAGGTTGCCGGAGGAGCCGCTGGTTAGCAGGGCACGCATCGGTGGTTCCCAGTGGTGTCAGGTGTTGTGCCGCGCGGGTGTCTTGGATCATGGCTGCCCTCTCTTTCTTTCTCTCTCTCTCTGTTTCTCTCTCTCTCTCATCCACTCCCTCCATCCTAGCAGCCGTTGGTAGCTCGGAGCCGGCCGTGCCGGCAGCCCCAAACGCTGGGCCGGCACAGGTTAGCTTTGCGGTAGCCACGTAGCCGAGACCCAAACCTCTCCGGGCCTGCGGCCCTTCCCTCCCTCCCTCCCCTCCCTCCCTCATCCGTTCAGCAGAAGGGTTTAAATCTCTCTCTCTCTCTCTGCTGAGGCAGTGACGGGTGCCCCCCGCCACCCGCCGGCGCTCACCACTCTGCCTTTCCCCCGGCAGCACTCCCTCAGCATCCTGGGCCAGAAAGTCTCCATGCACTACAGCGACCCCAAGCCCAAGATCAATGAGGACTGGCTCTGCAGCAAGGTACAGGAGTGGGGTTGTGATCCTAGGGTGATGGCCACTGAGCTAAGGGGCAGTGTGCTGCAGGGAATGGGACTGGGGGCCGGGCAGGGGGCGCTCTCCCCTGGCAGTCAGGGCCGGGCACTGGGGGGCGCTGTGCTGTGGGGGGAGGGGCAGGGGACTGGGCAGGGGGCGCTCTCCCCTGGCAGTCAGGGCTGGGCACTGGGGGGGCGCTGTGCTGTGGGGAGAGGGGCAGGGGACTGGGCAGGGGGCGCTCTCCCCTGGCAGTCAGGGCTGGGCACTGGGGGCGCTGTGCTGCAGGGAGAGGGGCAGGGGACTGGGCAGGGGGCGCTCTCCCCTGGCAGTCAGGGCCGGGCACTGGGGGGCGCTGTGCTGCAGGGAGAGGGGCAGGGGACTGGGCAGGGGGCGCTCTCCCCTGGCAGTCAGGGCCGGGCACTGGGGGGCGCTGTGCTGTGGGGAGAGGGGCAGGGGACTGGGCAGGGGGTGCTCTCCCCTGGCAGTCAGGGCTGGGCACTGGGGGCGCTGTGCTGTGGGGAGAGGGGCAGGGGACTGAGCAGGGGGTGCTCTCCCCTGGCAGTCAGGGCCGGGCACTGGGGGCGCTGTGCTGCAGGGAGAGGGGCAGGGGACTGGGCAGGGGGCAGTCAGGGCCGAGCATGGCAGGGGCCTCAGCAGAGGGTTCTCTCCATTAAGAGTCTCTCGTTAATTCCTGTTGCAGTGTGGAGTGCAGAATTTCAAACGAAGGGAGAAATGCTTTAAATGTGGCGTACCCAAATCAGGTGAGCTAGAAACAGTGCTGGTTTTAGCCCCTCACCTGACCCTGCTGCAGGGAATGCCACGGGTTAATGCCCTGGCTGAGCTATTCCTCTTCCCCCCATCAGACCACGCAGCGGGGAGTCCTGCAGGTTAATACATACTTTCTGCCCCATCCAGAGGCCGAGCAGAAGCTGCCCCCAGGGAGCCGGCTAGACCAGCTGGTGGCACTGTCGGGCCGGGAGCTGAGTCAGGGCCTGCTGCCCCTGCCGCAGCCCTACCAGGCCTCGGTGCTGTCAGCAACGCAGCCCCTGGCCCAGGCGTCAGAGCCCTGCGCTGAGAACGCCAACGACAGTGAGTGGGGGGCGAGCTGTGGGGGGGTGGGGGATGGGCCGTGGGGGGGAGCAGGGGGCAGGGAGTGGGGCGGGGGGAGCCCTCCGGTTGCCAGGAGCGGGTATCGGGTGACGGGGTAGGTGTAGGGTGAGGGGGCAGTGGGACCAGTGCCCAGGTCGGTGGGGTGGAGTGGAGTGGATGGAGGGTACTTGGGAGGAATTGTTCGGGGCTCACCAATGCAGGGGGGGGTTCTAAGTGGGGGTGTCTGGCTGATGGGGTGCGGGCTGTAAGAGGGTGGGGCCTGGTGGGGGCTGGAGCCTGACTGGCAGTGGGTTGGCCCCAAGGGGGTGGGGCCTAACAGTTGGGTTCGCTCTAAGGGGGCGGAGCCTGGCTGCTGCTGGTGGGTGGGACCTTATGGGGGGCGGCCTGTTGGGCAGGGCCGGGGGGGGGTGTCCAGTCCCTCCTCACGCTGCCCCCCCCCACCTCCCAGCCATCATCCTGCGGAACCTGAACCCGCACAGCACCCTGGAGTCGATCCTGGCGGCCCTGGCGCCCTACGCGGTGCTCTCCGCCTCCAACGTCCGCGTCATCAAAGACAAGCAGACCCAGCTCAACCGCGGCTTCGCCTTCATCCAGCTGGCCACCATCGTGGTGAGCCGCCGAGGCCCCCGGGGCTCTGCCGGCGCTGGGAGGGGAGCGGGGTCTGCTGGTTAGAGCAGGGGGGGCTGGGGGCCAGGACTCCTGGGTTCTCTCCTCGGTTCTGGGAGGGGAGCGGGGTTTGCTGGTTAGAGCAGGGGGGGCTGGGGGCCAGGACTCCTGGGTTCTCTCCTCGGCTCTGGGAGGGGAGCGGGGTTTGCTGGTTAGAGCAGGGGGGGCTGGGGGCCAGGACTCCTGGGTTCTCTCCTCGGCTCTGGGAGGGGAGCGGGATTTGCTGGTTAGAGCAGGGGGGGCTGGAGGCCAGGACTCCTGGGTGCTCTCCCTGGCTCTGGGAGGGGAGCGGGGTGGGGCGGGGCTGTGTGGCTGGAGAGGCCTGGGCGGGTCTGGGCCCCTCTGACTCCATCTGCCCCCCCAGGAGGCGGCCCAGCTGCTGCAGATCCTGCAGGCCCTCCACCCCCCGCTGCACATTGACGGCAAGACCATCAACGTGGAATTTGCCAAGGGCTCCAAGCGGTGAGTGCAGGGGCGGGAGGGGCGGGGGAACGGGGGGCCTCCACCCAATCCCACATAGTGACAGGTCCCTTCCCTCTCCCCCACCCCCACAGGGACATGGGCTCCTCCGACAGTAACCGAATCAGCGCTGCCTCCGTCGCCAGCACTGCTATCGCTGCGGCCCAGTGGGCCATCTCCCAGGTAACCCCGCCCTGCCCGGGGCCTCGTGAGTAACTCGCCTGGGGGGGGCAGATCGGTTGGTGTGTGTGGGTGTTAATCCCCTGGACCCCCTGCTGCAGGGGTGTGTGGCGGGGCGTTAATCCCTGGGACTTCCTGCTGCAGGGGTGTGGACGATGTGGCTCCAGCCTGGATGGAGCTGGCTGGCGGGACGCCCCCGCACCTGGCACTGCGGGGGGGGTGCTCTGCTGGCTGGGTCCCTGCCCCCACAGCAGACGAGGGGTGGGGGCTGGTGGTGCCCTCCGCTCCCCTCACCCTGCTCTCTGCCCCCAGGCATCACAGGGAAGTGAGGGGGCCTGGGCAGCCTCGGAGGAGCAGCCGGCCGACTACGCCTACTACCAGCAGGAGGAGGCCTACGGCGCGGAGCCAGCCCTCTACTCCCACACCTACCTGAAGGGCTCCCCGGCCCAGCCCGGCGCCAATGGGGAGGCCGCGGCCACAGGTGAGAGCGGGCGTGGGACATGGGGCCGGCCCCTGGCGCTACCCTCCCACTGCCTGGGGGCTGGGAGGGGGCAGGGGTGGGATCCCCTGTCGTGGTCAGGTTGACTTGTGGCAGCCTCTTACCCCGCCATGGGGTTCTGTGGGGTTCTCCCCCCCCCCCTTCACTTAGAAGCTTTGGAGTGTCTTGGGGTCCTGGCTCCCAGCCCCCCAGCTCTAACCACTAGCCCCCACTCCCCTCCTGGAGCTGGGGAGAGAACCCAGGAGTCCTGAATGGCTCCAGCCTGGGCTGTGGGTCTCTGGGGGCCTCCCCTCACCCTCGCTCTCCCCTGCCCTCACAGGGGTAGAGCCGACGCTAGAGCCTGGTGTGCCGGGTGTCGACCCAGTGCCCGTCCTGCAGAGCTTCCCCCACGCCGCCCAGACCACTGCCGTGCCCGTCGTGTACCAGCCGCCCGGCGGGGCCGAGACCACAGGCACCACAGCGGGCACCGCTGCCACTGCCCAGGTAGGGCTGTCGGCCTGGTCTCAGGGCGGGGGTCTGCCCTCCCTGCTCGGGGGCTGGCCGGGGCTGTATGGAGGGCGGGGCTCTGCCCTCCCTGCTCAGGGGCTGTAGTGGGTGGCAGGAGGGGTCTCTCCTCCCTGCTTGGGGGCAGCGGGGCCTGTATGGGGGGGGGGGGTCTCTCCTCCCTGCTCTGGGTTGGGGGTTCTGCCCGGGGCTGTGAGGGGGTTTCTCCCCAGGGTGTCCCCACCCTGCTCTGGGTCGGGGGGCTCTTCTGGCGGCCTCCCCACTGCCTGCCGTCCTGCCGCAGAGCCAGCCCTACACCATCGTGTCCCCGGCCGTGCTGAAGCCGGAGACGCCGAGCCCAGCCCAGCCAAGCAGCACCGCTCTCCCCGTGCCCAGCACCGGCCTGCCCCTGCCCACCCCCGCGCCGCAGGAGCCCTACGGCCAGTACCGTGAGTGGGGGGTTGGGGGGGTGCATCGGCGGGAGGGGCCTTGTTGGGGCTGAGTGGGACTGTGCTACACTGGGGGGTCTCTGGGGGTTGGAGGGCCATGCTTCATGGGGGCCAATGTGGTGGCTCCAGGGGGTGTGTGCGCCATAGTGGGGGGATGTGCAGGGCTCTGGGGGGGTGCCACATTGGGCAGGGGAGGGGGTTGGAGGGCTGTGGTGTGGGGAGGATGTGGGGGCTGTTGGGGAGGATGTGCTATGTCAGGAGGGGTAACTCTGCTTTGGGGGGGCTGTTGGGGGGCTGGGATATTGGCCCTCTCGGCCCGCCCCCAGCTGAGCCCTGCTCTGCACCCCCCAGCCGTCCCAGACGTATCCACCTACCAGTATGACGAAACCTCCGGCTATTACTACGACCCGCTGACCGGTCTCTATTACGACCCCAACTCCCAGGTGAGCTGGGGGGTGCAGCCTTGGGGGGGAAGGGTGCGGACGGAGGGAAGGGGGGCACAGCCTGCAGCACCTGACGCCCCCCATCTGTCCGGCCCCACAGTACTACTACAATGCACAGAGCCAGCAGTACCTGTACTGGGACGGCGAGCGCAGGACCTACGTGCCGGCCTCTGACCAGGGCGCCGACGCCCACAAGGAGGGCTCTGGGGGCAGCGGCAAGGAGGGCAAGGAGAAGAAGGAGAAACACAAGACTAAAACAGCTCAGCAGGTGGGTGCTGCCTGCCCCCCGGGAGCGCTGTGCCCTGGCCCCCTCGGGCTTCTGGGTAGGACAGGGCCTCTCCCCCGCTGCCTCTCCCCACCCGCTGCTCAGCAGAGGTTGTCCCCACCCCAGAGGGAGCTGCATGATCCCCTTTTCCATCCAGCCTGTTAAGCAGTTTGGCTCTAGGTGCACAAGAGGTGTTGCTAGCCCAGCCTTCACTGGCAAGATGCAGCCACCTCTGGGGCAGGACAGCTGGGGAACAGCTGCATGTAACGCCATGTGGGGATAGCTCGTCCGGTGCTGAGATGGAGCCAGCTCTGGGGTGAGGTCACTGGGAACAGCCACACGTAACGCCGCATGAAAATGGCTTGCTCGGCGCTGAGATGCAGCCAGCTCTGGGGTGGGGCAGCTGGGGACCAGCATCAGAAGCTTGGGACAGAAAGTGAAGGAGAATCCTGCAGCCTGTCTATGAGCTTCCCTCCCTGCCCCCCAACATGGGGTCAGTGCCCCACTGACAGCCCCCTGTCCCCCACAGATCGCCAAGGACATGGAGCGCTGGGCCCGCAGCCTCAACAAACAGAAGGAGAACTTCAAGAACAGCTTCCAGCCGATCAGCTCCCTGCGGGAGGACGAGCGGCGCGAGTCGGCCACGGCCGACGCCGGCTACGCCATCCTGGAGAAGAAGGTACGGCCAGCATGGGGGAAAACCCCGGCCCTGCCAGGAGCCCCACAGCCCTTCCCATCCCCCCATGCCCACAGGTGCTGGTGCCGTGCCAGGCCCCCCGGCACTGAGCTGCCCAACCCTGCCTCCTCCTCGAAGAGCCAAGGCTCTAGGCTGGCTGGGCAGGCCCTTGCCCCCCCAACCCCGCCCTGCCCCTGACGCCCCCACATGAAGCATGGGGTCCAAAGGGGGAGGTGGGTGCGGGGTGAATCTGCCAGGGCCCCTGGCTGATTTCAATCGCTGTGCTTCTCCCCTAGGGGGCGCTGGCAGAGAGGCAGCACACACCCATGGATCTGTCCAAGCTGGCCAGCGACGACAGGCTGGTAAGTGCCCAGTGCTGCAGGACGCCTGGGGCCCCTCCCGGCTCTGGGAGGGGAGTGGGGTCTGGTGGGTTAGAGCAAGGGCGGGCTGGGAGCCCGGACTCCTGGGTCCCCTCCCGGCTCTGGGAGGGGAGTGGGGTCCGGTGGGTTAGAGCAGGGGCGGGCTGGGAGCCCGGACTCCCGGGTCCCCTCCCGGCTCTGGGAGGGGAGTGGGGTCCGGTGGGTTAGAGCAGGGGCGGGCTGGGAGCCCGGACTCCTGGGTTCCCTCCTGGCTCTGGGAGGGGAGTGGGGTCCGGTGGGTTAGAGCAGGGGCGGGCTGGGAGCCAGGACTCCCAGGTCCCCTCCCGGCTCTGGGAGGGGAGTGGGGTCCGGTGGGTTAGAGCAGGGGCGGGCTGGGAGGCAGGACTGGCTCGGGGAGGGCAGGGCTTGTCGTGGTGAGGGGCCCCCATGACCAGCCGGCCCCACAGCGCTGTTTCTCTGCAGAGCCCGCCGCGGGGGCTGGTGGCCGCGTACAGCGGGGAGAGCGACAGCGAGGAGGAGCCGGAGCGGGCGTCTGAGCGGGAGGAGAAGCTCACGGACTGGCACAAACTGGCCTGTCTGCTCTGCCGCCGGCAGTTCCCCAGCAAGGAGGCGCTGATCCGCCACCAGCAGCTCTCTGGGCTGCACAAGGTGTGCGGGGGGCGTCGCGGGGCCTGGCCCCTCCAGCGGGCGCCGGCTCCCGTCCAGCCTGGCGCAGGGACTGGCTGGCTCGGGAGCGGGGAATGGGGCACAGGGCTCTTCCACTCTAGGGGGCGCTGGCTGCCATCCATCCCCAGGGTGGGGAATGGGGCCCAGGGCCTTTCCCCTAGAGGGGGCGCCAGCCCCGATTCAGCTCCCCCCCCCCCCCCCCGGGGGCGATGGGGGTTTCCCTACCTACCTTCTCCTTTCATTGCAGCAAAACCTGGAGATTCACCGCCGCGCCCACCTGTCGGAGCAGGAGCTGGAGGCGTTGGAGAAGAACGACATGGAGGTGGGCAGGGGGCTGGGCTGTGGGCCCCCAGGGCAGGGGGGCCGGCATGGCGGTGTATAGCCGGGGGCGTGGATGGGATAATGGGCGGGCCATGCTGCACCAGAACAGTGGGGAAGGAAGAATGCAGGAGGCTGGGGGGGTGCTCTGACTCCAGGGTGGGGTTGGGGGGCACAGTGTGGGGGTGGGGCTAGGGGCTGGGGCAGCACGCTGACTCCAGGGAGGGGTTGGGGGGTACAGTGGGGGGGTGGGGCTGGGGGGCACACTGACTCCAGGGAAGGGTTTGGGGGTACAGTGGGGCTGGGGGCTGGGAGGCACGCTGACTCCAGGGAGGGGTTGGGGGGCACAGTGGGGGGTGGGGCTGGGGGCTGGCCTTTGCTCTAACGGGCCCTCCCCCGGCAGATGAAGTACCGGGACCGCGCGGCTGAGCGCAGGGAGAAGTACGGCGTCCCCGAGCCCCCGGAGCCCAAGAAGAGGAAGTACTCCGCTGTGATGCCTGCCACTGTGTAAGCCTCCCTGCCGGCAGGCTGCCCCGCCCACTCTGGGCGGAGCTCTGCCCTCCAGGAGCGCCCCTCCCCAGAGGTGGCTGCATCTGAGTGCTGGCCGAGCTGTCCCCATGCAGCGTTATGTCTGGTTGTTCTCCAGCTGCCCCGCCCAGAGGTGGCTGCATTGCTGCAGTGCGCGAGTGGCCGTGTGTGGGGCTGTTCCCAGCTGCCCCACCCCAGAGGTGGCCGCGTCCCCGTCCCCTCATGGGCTGTCGGTATCAGGTGCGTCGGCCGTTGACCCTTTGCTCTTCCCGCAGAGACTTCGAGCAGCCGACGCGGGACGGGCTGGGCAGCGATAACATTGGGAGCCGCATGCTGCAGGCCATGGGCTGGAAGGAGGGCAGTGGCCTGGGCCGCAAGAAGCAAGGCATCGTGACCCCCATCGAGGTACCGGGCGCAGGGCGAGCAGGGAGCCCCCCGGCCCCTGGGGGGGCAGGGGTTGGGGGTGGTTCCGAGGGTCAGGTCCCTGATCTCACCAGGTCTCCCCCTCCCCAGGCGCAGACCCGAGTGCGCGGCTCCGGCCTGGGTGCCCGCGGCAGCTCCTACGGGGTCTCGGCCGCCGAGTCGTACCGCGAGACGCTGCACAAGACCATGCTGACCCGCTTCAATGAGGCTGAGTGAGGCCCCGCCCCCGGAGACTCCCCCTGCAGGGGGGACTATGAACTTTTTTTTAATTAAAGGAGAAAAATGACTGTGTCTCCCTGCGCCCCCTGCTGGAGGGGACGGGCCCTGCGCCGTGCGTGTCTCCCTGCGCCCCCTGCTGGAGGGGACGGGCCCTGCGCCGTGCGTGTCTCCCTGCGCCCCCTGCTGGAGGGGAGGGGCCCTGCGCCGTGCGTGTCTCCCTGCGCCCCCTGCTGGAGGGGAGGGGCCCTGGGTGTCTCCCTGCGCCCCCTGCTGGAGGGGACGGGCCCTGTGCCGTGCGTGTCTCCCTGCGCCCCCTGCTGGAGGGGACAGGCCCTGCGCCCCCTGCTGGAGGGGACGGGCCCTGTGCTGTGCATGTCTCCCTGCGCCCCCTACTGGAGGGGGAGGGGCCCTGTGCTGTGCGTGTCTCCCTGCGCCCCCTGCTGGAGGGGAGGGGCCCTGCGCCGTGTGTGTCTCCCTGCGCCCCCTGCTGGAGGGGACGGGCCCTGTGCTGTGCGTGTCTCCCTGCGCCCCCTGCTGGAGGGGACGGGCCCTGCGCCGTGCGTGTCTCCCTGCGCCCCCTGCTGGAGGGGAGGGGCCCTGCGCCGTGCGTGTCTCCCTGCGCCCCCTGCTGGAGGGGAGGGGCCCTGGGTGTCTCCCTGCGCCCCCTGCTGGAGGGGAGGGGCCCTGGGTGTCTCCCTGCGCCCCCTGCTGGAGGGGAGGGGCCCTGGGTGTCTCCCTGCGCCCCCTGCTGGAGGGGAGGGGCCCTGCGCCGTGCGTGTCTCCCTGCGCCCCCTGCTGGAGGGGACGGGCCCTGTGCTGTGCGTGTCTCCCTGCGCCCCCTGCTGGAGGGGACGGGCCCTGTGCTGTGCGTGTCTCCCTGCGCCCCCTACTGGAGGGGGAGGGGCCCTGTGCCGTGTGTGTCTTCCTGCGCCCCCTGCTGGAGGGGGAGGGGCCCTGTGCCGTGCGTGTCTCCCTGCGCCCCCTGCTGGAGGGGAGGGGCCCTGCGCTGTGCGTGTCTCCCTGCGCCCCCTGCTGGAGGGGAGGGGCCCTGCGCTGTGCGTGTCTCCCTGCGCCCCCTGCTGGAGGGGAGGGGCCCTGCGCCGTGCGTGGCCCCCTGCTGGAGGGGACGGGCCCTGTGCCGTGTGTGTCTCCCTGCGCCCCCTGCTGGAGGGGACGGGCCCTGCGCCATGCGTGTCTCTCTGTGCCCCCTGCTGGAGGGGAGGGGCGGGGCCCTGTGCCGTCTGTGTCTCCCTGCGCCCCCTGCTGGAGGGGACGGGCCCTGCGGTGGGTGAGCTGTGCCCCCCCAGAACCAGGCGCACCCAGCAGCTGCGGGGAGACAGGCTTTATTCAGGCAGGTGCCGGGGGGCGTGGTGAAGGGCTGGGCCCTGCGTCCTGGCGCCGTTGGCACTGGAGCGGCGGTCGCGGGGCGGGGGCGGCAGAAGCGGAGATGAGCGGCGACGTCTCACAGGGTCCGGTGCAGCCCCTCGACCAGCTCGGCGTAGTGGGGCTCTGGGGGAAGAACAGGGGCTGAGGCTGCTGGAAGCCCCTCACTCCCGACCCGCAGCCCCCTAGGCTCCCCCCAATACTGCCGGTGCCCCTCAGCCCCCTCTTGCCCAGCCCTGGACTCCACCCCCCCGCCCCGCAGGCCCTGCCGGTGCCCCTCCCTCCTGCTCCACAGGCCCGGGTAGCCAAGCCCAGGGCTGTCCCCTCACCGTGGTGGGGCTGGATGTGGCCGTGCCGGATGAGGAAATCCAGGGCGACCAGCGCGCAGTTGGGTTTGAAGTCACCTGAGGCGATGGCGTTCTTCACCTGTGGGGGCGAGAGCAGCTGTGGGCGGGTGGCCTTCCACTGAGCGGCAGCCACCTCTGGGGCGGAGCAGCTGGGGAACGGCCACACACAACGGTGCCCGGGGCTCCCTAAGAAATGTGATAAGCAACACAACCTCCCTGTGGGCGGGGCAGCGACAGGGCAGGAGCGGCAGCCTAGGGGGTGCCCATGCCCCCCTCCCTGCAGCATGGTGTCTCCCAGCACTCTGCCCCACAGCATGGCATCCCCCAGCGCCCGGCCCTGACTGCCAGGGGAGAGCGCCCCCTGCCCAGCCCCCTCAGCGCCCGGCCCTGACTGCCAGGGGAGAGTGCCCCCTGCTCACCGCTCACCTCATCTAGGCCCCACAGGTAAAACTCCTGCATCTCCCCGTCGCCCACGCGGGGCTCGAAGTCTTCGGGCAGCTCCAGATCGAAGACAAACTGGCACTCGGGGAAGATGCCCCGATGGTCCTCATAGGTGTAGCTGCGGGGGAGGGAAGGGGGTCAATGGGGGGGAGCGGTGCCCAATTGGACCCTGCCTGGTTCCCCCCCACTGCCCCCATGGAGCTGGGCTCAGCACCCTGCAGATGCAGTTTCCCCCTCTTGGCCACAGGGTGACGCTGACCTGGCAGATCCAGGAGCTGGGGTGGGTCAGAGAAGAGGGGAGGGGCTAGAGGGGGTGTTACCCCCCCCCGAGTTACCTGATGGTGCCCACGGGCCGGGCCTTAGCTGCCAGCGTGGGGGGGATGCAGGCCTCCTCCTGGCACTCCTTCACCAGCGTCTCCATCACCCCCAGCCCTGCCGCGATGCCCCC
The DNA here is from genome assembly GCF_965152275.1 of Natator depressus. Lineage (NCBI taxonomy): Eukaryota > Metazoa > Chordata > Testudines > Cheloniidae > Natator > Natator depressus. The sequence continues at coordinate 21,931,051 of NC_134256.1, read as the reverse complement.
CGCCGCCTGCAGGACAGCAGGGAGTGAGGGTGGTGCCCTGCATGCGGGGTACTTCCCCCCCCCCGGGCCTCTCCAGCGTGGTACCTCCCCCGGGTCAGACCTATGCACCCCCACAAACACACACACTGTACCCTGCCAGGGGCAGAACCAGAGGGCCCCGCCACACACACACACTACCCCCACCAGGTCAGACCCATGGGTGCAGCCAGCTCTGTCAGAACCATCCCCCTGCTATGGGGGGGGTGGGAGATTCCTTGCCCCCTCCCTCTCTGCTGGAGCTCTGCCCCCTGCATCCAGGGCCGTGCCCCTCCCCTGCGGTGCGCCCCTCCCTGCGGTGCTCCCCTCACCAGGTTGTCCAGCCGGCCGGGGTAGGTGGGCTTGGTGGGGGCGCGGCGGCCCAGCCACATGCAGGGGCGGCCCCCGCGCCAGGTGTAGCCGTTCAGGTGGGTGCCGTAGCAGCGAACCCCCAGCAGCGCTGAGGAGGGGAGTGAGGGTCAGTCGAGGGCGTGGGATTTCCCCACCCTGGGGGAGTGGGAGCAACCCCAGTCCCCCAGCTCCTCCCCTCCCCACTCCACCCCACCCCCCTGCCCTCCTGTCTGCCCTGCCCACCCCATTCCACACTCCCACTCTACCCCCACTATGCCCCCCAGCTCCTCCCCTCCCCACTCCACCCCCTTCCCTCTTGTCTGCCCTCCCCACCCCATTCCACACCCCCACTATCCCCCCCCCTCTTCCCCCGCTGCGCCCCGCAGGCCTTCCCCCACCACTCCCACCCAGCAGGACTCACCGGTGGCCGCGCGCTCCATGCTGAACAGAGGCGGGTCGCAGAACTGGGGCATCACCTCATAGTGCTGCAAGGACAAGGGGGCCAGCTGAGAGAACCCAGGAGTCCTGGATCCCTGCCCCGCCCCCCGGGGCTCTAACCACTAGACATCCGTCCCCTCCCAGAGCCAGGATGGAACCCAGGAGTCCCTCCACTCCCCTGCCAGGGGCTGGGCACCCGGCCTCACCTCGTCTCTCCATTCACGCAGGCAGGGGAAAGCCCCCAGGTCGCGCAGCTCCGTGAGCACCTGCCCCACGGCGGCCGTGCGCTGCTCGTGGGATGCCAGCTGCGGGTGGAGCTCAATGTGGCTGGGCCCGGGGCACACGGTGAACACAGCCGGGTAGCCCTGGAGCCGCTGGGCTACCGGGGCGGGCACGGAGCCCACGCGCTGCCCCGCCACCAGGAACGGCAGGCACTGGTCCCGGGACGAGCCTGGGGAGAGGGCCACGGGCCACGGTTAGACCCCCCCACGCAGACACCCTGCAGCTCAGTGCTCCCCCTGGAGCCCTCTGCCCCCGCACAGCACCCCTGAGCCTCCCCTGCAGCACCGAGCCCCCCAAATTCATCCTGCAGTTCAGTGCCCCCCAAACCCCTCTATAGGACTGTGCCTCCCCCCACTTCTCCCACAGCATGGCGCCCCCACCTGCTCCCTGTGGCTAGAGCCCCCTGCCCCACTGAGCCCCCCCCACCTGTCCCTTTAATTAGGTCTGTGGTCCCCTCCCTCCACTAAATCCTGCCCCTTTAACAGTTAAAGGGGGTCACAAGTCTTCCAGCTCCCCGCCCTGCCCCTTTAAGTAGTGAAGCACGTGAGTGAGTCCCAGCCATTCCTGTTGGCGAATTCCTTCCCCGCCCTTTAATAACAACAGACCATTCGTTTCCTTCGGCTCAATTCTCTCCTCACAGCCGCACCTTTAAGAATTAAAGGGCAGTAAGTTATTTTTTGTCGGCTCATTTTCCACCCACTCCTTCCCCTTTAAGAATTAAACGCCCGTAGCCGGTATTGTTTGTCGGCTGACATTTTCCCCTCGCTCACCTCCCCTTTAAGAATTAAAGGGGCGGCCGGGGCCTCATCTCGTGCCGGCCGATTGCAGCAGGCGCCGCTTTCAGGAGCCGGTTACCATGGCCACGCGCCCGCCCCTCCCCGCTAGGCCCCGCCCCGTACCGGGCTCGTGGAAATTGTTCATCCGCTTCAGCAGCTCCCGGACCCGCTCGGACCACGCGGGAGCCGCCATGACACCCCCGGCCCCGCCTCCAGCCAATCATAGTCGAGCGGCTTCCGCCTCAGGCCCCGCCTCCTCGCCAATCAGGGGCCGAGCGGGTCCGTCCCCCCCCCCCCCGACCAATCGGATCACGAGGCATGTTGTAAAACCCGCCCCCTCCCACCTCTCCGAACTGAGACGCTTCCTCAAGCCACGCCCCTTAGTATTTGTTGGCCAATCAGCTGGCAGGCTCCCTCCTGGCCACGCCCTCTCTCCACAGTTGACCAATTGGGTGGCAGGATCCCTGCCTGGCTACGCCCTCTCTCCATAGCTGGCCAATGGGGTGGCAGGATTCCTGCCTGGCTACGCCCTCTCTCCACAGCTGGCCAATGGGGTGGCAGGATCCCGGGCCTGCCTCAGCCCCTCCCCTCCCCACCCCACCCCCACTCTGTGCCTGGGCAGCCAGACTCAGGAGTTTGGGACCCTGCTCCCGCCGTGGCTCCACCCCTCCCATAGGCCCCACCCCCAGTGTAGGGGGACCCAGTGTCCCCCCTCCGGCCCCTCCCCCCGGGGGCAGGCAGGGACCCCTCCCCCATGACAGGGCACAGCTGGGGGGGCAGCTCGGGGTGACTCCCTCGGCTGGCGGCAGCAGTAGCCTGTTACCCGGCGGGGGCACACACAGAGAAATCGGGGCCCGGCCGCGACCATCACAGGTTTATTGGCAGCTGGTCACAGAAAGGCCAGTGGGGGTACAGGGCAGCGGGGACACGCAAGGGCCCCCCGCAGAGGGGCAGCCCCTGGCCCCCCCACTCCCACTCCAGGGCGGCCAAGGGGCACCTTCGTCTTCCAGCCGCGGGAGGGGAGACGGCCCGAGAGCAGCCCACGCGGGGTTAAGGCCCTGGGCCGCAATAAATACGGGAGCGGGGGGGTGGACCCAGGAGTCCGGGGAGAGATGGAGAAAGACGAATCCGGCTCGGCGGGACGGAGGGACCCGGGCGTCCGGGCGGCTCAGCTCTCAGCTCCGCGTGCCAGTGACCTGGAGCCGCGGGGGAGCCCGGCTCAGGTGTGGTCCATGGGGGGGTCACAGTCCAGGCGCAGGGCGGCCAGGGGCCCCAGGCTGCCGTCGAGCTCCGGGGGCGGGCGGGCGGCCAGGGCCTGGCGCAGGCGGCTCAACCACTGCTGCTTGTCGAAGGCGTCGGCCGCCTGCAGCGTGTGGGCCCGGGCCCCGGCGCTGACCCGCAGGCAGCTCCTGCCTGGGGGGAAGGGAGGGGAGGGGGGTCAAATGGGGGGGCTGCCCCGCTACCAGCCAGCCCCAGCCCCTAGCCCCCCATCCCAGTCAGCCCCTCCCCAGTTAGACTGTCCCTCGCTTGCCCCCCACCCAAGCCAGTCCCCCCCCCAAGCTGACCCCCCACCCCAACCAGCTCCAGCCTCCAGCAGCAGGCGTGAACCTGGGGGGCAGGGATCCCAGTGGGGGATGGGTCAGGGGAATCCCAGCAGAGCAGGGGGGCACCTACCGCGCTCACGCAGGGCCCCCCAAGCCGGGCCCCCCCGTCAGGCAGGTCCTGCACCTCCAGCTGGTCGACGGGCAGGGGGGGCCCCTGGAGCTGGAACACGACCTGCTCCCCCTGCAGGACGGGCCGGGTCAGCGCCAGCGCCTCCTGGAACAGGAACACATGCAGCCTCTGCAGGGAGAGGGGGGTCAGGACACCTGGGTTCCTGCCCCGGCTCCGGCAGGGGAGTGGGCTCTAGTGGTTAGAGCGGGGAGGGAGGGGCTTGGAGCCAGGACTCCTGGGTTCTCTCGCTGTAACCCAAGCTTGGAGATAGTTTCCCCGCCCCCTGGCACCCCCCAATGCCCAGCCCCCGGGCACCTGCCAGTGCCCACCCCCTGCAGTGCCCCACCCTATGGCAACCCCAGCCCCCTGCCCCCCAGTGCCCGGCCTCCGCCCCCCAGTGCCCATCCTCCTGCCCCTCAGTGTCCCACCCTACGGCAACCCCAGCCCCCTGCCCCCCAGTGCCCAACCTCCTGCCCCCTGGCACCCTCCCAGCACCCAGCCCCCCAGCACCCCCCAGCGCCCCACCCTATGGCAACCCCAGTGCCCAGCCCCCTGCCCCCCAACCTCCCTGCCCAGCTCCCCATGGCACCATGCCCCCTAGCGCCCAGCCCTGGCTGAGGGGAGGCGCCCGGGGCGGGAGGCCGGTACCTGCCCCTTGCTGTTGCGGAGGTCCCCGTGGCAGAGCAGCAGGCTGGAGCGGTCGATGCCGGGGTGCCGGGGCGCCCCCTCGGGGTAGCTCAGCCGTTGCTGGTAGTACCGGCACTCGGCCTCCCCCGTCTTCCTGTTGATCAGCCCCACCAGGTCCTGGGCCAGCGCCACCTGCCCCCATGGGTCACCGGTCAGCGGGGTCCTCGCCTGTCCTGCGGGGTGCTCGGGGACCCTCTGCCCCCCACGGTGCTACCCCCTCCCTGCAGGGTGCATGGGCACCCTCTGCCCCCCCACCCCATGGTGCTACCCCCTCCCTGCAGGGCGCATGGGCACCCTCTGCCCCCCCACGGTGCTACCCCCTCCCTGCAGGGCGCATGGGCACCCTCTGCCCCCCCACGGTGCTACCCCCTCCCTGCAGGGTGCATGGGCACCCTCTGCCCCCCCACCCCATGGTGCTACCCCCTCCCTGCGGGGCGCATGGGCACCCTCTGCCCCCCCACGGTGCTACCCCCTCCCTGCGGGGCGCATGGGCACCCTCTGCCCCCCCCCACGGTGCTACCCCCTCCCTGTGGGGCGCATGGGCACCCTCTGCCCCCCCCCACGGTGCTACCCCCTCCCTGCGGGGTGCATGGGCACCCTCTGCCCCCCCCACGGTGCTACCCATCCCTGCAGGGTGCATGGGCACCCTCTGCCCCCCCCACGGTGCTACCCCCTCCCTGCAGGGTGCATGGGCACCCTCTATCCCCCCCACGGTGCTACCCCCTCCCTGCAGGGTGCATGGGCACCCTCTTCCCCCCCACCCCATGGTGCTACCCCCTCCCTGCGGGGCGCATGGGCACCCTCTGCCCCCCCACGGTGCTACCCCCTCCCTGTGGGGCGCATGGGCACCCTCTGCCCCCCACGGTGCTACCCCCTCCCTGCAGGGTGCATGGGCACTCTCTGCCCCCCCCACGGTGCTACCCCCTCCCTGCAGGGTGCATGGGCACCCTCTGTCCCCCCCCACGGTGCTACCCCCTCCCTGCAGGGTGCATGGGCACCCTCTGCCCCCCCACCCCATGGTGCTACCCCCTCCCTGCGGGGTGCATGGGCACCCTCTGCCCCCCCACCCCATGGTGCTACCCCATCCCTGCAGGGTGCATGGGCACCCTCTGCCCCCACCTCCCCCTCTTTGTGGTATTAACCAACCCCTCGCAGTGAGAGGGGGTCCCGTCCCTCCCCTGCGCCCTGGCTCTCACCGCCCGCTGCAGGGGCGCCTGGTCGGGGTGCTCGGGGGGCGTCTGGCGCAGCACCTCCCGCAGCAGCAGGGGGTACTTGACCAGGCGGCTGCGGGGCAGGTCCAGGAAGCTCCAAAGCTCCAGCTTGCGGCTGAAGGCCGACTCCTGGCACAGGCGCAGGAATTCCCCCACCGCCGGCTCCTGCTTGCGGCGGTCCAGCCGCGCCTTGGCCCACACCTGGTGGCAGCAGTAGGATTCGTAGGCCCGCAGCCCGGGCAGCTGTGGGGGGGAGAGGCCAAGAGAGGGGGAGCCAGTCCCAGTCACAGCCTGCGCTGGGGGGCGGGGGGGGGGCTGCCGTTCCTGACACCCACACACACCAGGCCAGGGGTCCCCATCCCCCTCTCCTGTGGGGCCACATTCCCCGCTCCCAGGCTGGGCTGGGGGGTCCAGTTACACCTCCTCCTCCCCAGACACTAGACAAAGCCCCACTGCCCAGCCGGGGGAACCCCTCCCCCCACCCTCTTCCCTCCTGGGGGGGGTCTCCCCATTCCTGGTTCCCCACCTTCCCCCATTTCCTCCTGCCCCTCCCCCACCCAAGCCCCTGCCCCTCCCCAGTATTCCCTACCTCCTTCCCTCAAACCCCTTGTCCTTCCCCTCGGCCCCCCATGTCCATCCCCCTCCCCATAGCTCCTCCCCCAACCCCGTGCTCCCCCCTCCTAACATCCCCAGCCCCATAGATGTCACCCCCCCATTGACCCCAGCCTCCCCCCCCAGGCCTTACCCAGTCCAGCAGGGTGGGTCCCAGCTCAGGCACCGTCCCATCCTCCTGCCTCAGACCCAGCAGCCGCCCCAGCAAGTCTGCAAAAGGGGGGGGGGGTCAGTGCAGGGATCAGGCCGTAGGGCGAGCAGCCTCCTGCGGGGGGGGAAATAGCGGCAAAGTGGACTCCCACCCACCCCCCACCCATGGGGCAGGGAGCCTCCCCCGCATCCAGCCGGTGTCGCGCTGCCCCCCAGCGGCGCCCGGCGGAACTGCAGCCTGTACCTTCGTGCAGCGGCGCCAGGGAATCCAGGGTCCCGAAGATCTCGCGCAGCTCGGCCTCGGGCAGGATGGCCAGCGTCAGCATCGGCTCGTAGTAGTTCTGCAAGGGGCAGGGGGTGAGCGCGCCCCCCACAGCCCCCCACATCCCTCCACAGCACAGCGCCCCCCGCTTCCTCCCACTGCCCAGCGCCCCCCACAGCCCCCCCAATTCCCCCACAGCACAGTGCCCCCCACAGCACAGTGCCCCCCACAGCCCCCCAATTTCCCACCACAGCACAGCGCCCCCCACAGCCCCCCCAAATCTCTCTGCAGCACAGCACCCCCCGCTTCGTCCCGCTGCCCACAACCCCCCTCTGCCCCCCAATCCCCTGCTGCACAGGACCCCCCACTGAGCCCCCCACTTTGCCCCACAGCACAGTGGCCCCCTCACTGGGCCCCCCCCCAACAGAGCACCCCCTGCTGAGCCTCCCACAATGCTGAGCCCCTCTCTGCCCCCTGCTGGGACCCCACCTCCCAGCGCCATAGCCCAGCAGCATAGCAGCACCCCCGCTGAGCCCCCCCTGCTTCCCCCGCAGCACAGTGCACCCTGCTGAGCCCCCCACTTCACCCTGCTGGGACCCCACCCCCCAGTGCCGCTCATCTAGCGGGGAGGGGGAAGGTACCTTCTTCACCAGGTTCAAATCGGCGACCAGTTGCTGCTCCCCCTGCATCAGCTCGAAGATCACCTGGGGAGGGAGGGTCAGGCTAAGCCCCCAGATACCCCCATGGTACCCCCCCACCCCGCTCCCAGCCCTGCCCCTGCCTGGTTCCTCCCTCCCCACCTGCCCCCAGCCCCGCCCACACCTGACTCCTCCCACACCTGCTCCCAGCCCCACCCCTGCCTGGCTCCTCCCCCAGCCCCAGCCCCGCCCCCAGCCTGGCTCCTCCCCCACCTTGCTCTATGCCCCGCCCTCGGCTGACTCCTCCCCCACCTGCTCCCAGCCCTGCCCTTAGCTCCTCCCCCACCTTATTCCATGCCCCGCCCCTAGCCTGGCTCCTCCCCCACCGTGTTTCATGCCCCACCCCCGCTACTCCACCACCTCCTTCATGCCCCACTCCCCAGGCTCCTCCCCTTGCCTGCTGGCCCCGCCCCCTGTGCCTGGCCCCGCCCCTCACCTCCTGGCGTTTCACCTCACGGGCCGAGAGCTCCTCACTGACCCGATCAAAGGTCTCGCTCCAGAGTTTGCTGCTGCGGCGCCGGCAGCCCCCAGCCCGGGGAGGCGGGATGTAGCCTGGGGGGCGGGGCTCCGTCTTGAAGCTGATGGACCTCTGGGGTGTGAGGGGGCGGGATGGACAGTGATTGGCTGAGAGTGGAATACGGACCCCGCCCCCCCTTCACCCATCTCCCAGGGTGCCCCTTCCCGCCCAGCCCCGCATCCCCATCCTCAGGGGACCCCCCATCTCACCCCCTCCCTCTGCTGGAAGGGGCTGGCGACGGCCCTGCTCTGTGTGTCCTGGCCCCCATAGAGCCGGGATGAGGGGGATCCCTGGGTACCTGGATCGACTGGCTCAGGCGTTTCAGGGGTGTCACCTTGGCCGAGGGGGGCCCCGGGGCCGACAGGGTCTTGGCGACAGGTTTCACCCGCTTGGTGCAGGGCTCCTGGGGAGGAAAGCAGTGAGGGGGGGGGGCGTCACCAGGCCCGGCTCAGCACTGGGGGGGCTGGACCCAGACAATGGGCCCCCGGGAACTATTTATAGACCCGGCTTCCTGCCACCAGCGAACAATCCAGGGGCTTCCGGGCAGGAAAAGAGAGAAACAGACCAGCCTTGGTGTATCTCCCCTACCCCCCAGCTCCTCCGGTGCCCCTCACTCCTGATCCTCAGCCCCTGCTAGCCCAGCCCTGGTGTATCCCCCATGCCTGCTGGTTCCCCTCACTCCCGGCTAGCCGAGCCCTGGGCTCCCCCCAGCTCTACCGGTGCCCCTCACTCCCGACCCGCAGCCCCTGCTAGTCCAGCCCTGGTAAATCCCCCCTGCCCCCCGTCTGCGGGTGCCCCTCACTCCTGACCCGCAGCCCCCTGCCGGCTGAGCCCTGGGCTCCCCACTGCAGGGGCTGGGGAAGGGGTCCCACTGTGACACCACGTCTGTCTGCTCAGCCAATCTGCTGTCAAGGAGATGCCCCCCACTCCACGCCTCAGCCAATTGCAGAGCGGGGTGAGGACCTCTCCCCTATGTATAGGGCCCTTCTCCCTGCAGCCAATCACCACGCTCCGTTCCTCCAGACACGCCCCCCTGCCATGGCACAACCAACCACAGAGAAACTCCGCACCCCTGCCAGCAAGCTGACCACACCCACTAGCCAAAGAAGCCCCGCCTACCGCTACGATTTAAAGGGGCCAGGCCAGAATTCAACCATCCCCACGTGTGGGTGTGGGGGTGGGGGTGGGGGGGGAAATCAGTGGGAATGAAGGGGGACAGTGTGGGGGGAAGAGGTACTAGTGGGCAGATAAGGATGAAATGATGGGGAGCTAGTCGGGGGAGGGTCTGTCCCGGCAGAGGGAGGGTCTCACCTTGTCATCAGAGGTCTGGGGCTCAGGCCCCTGCTGCCCCATGCCAGGCACCCCCTGCTGCTTCCGTTTCTTCTGCCAGAGAGAGAGGGGGGTCAGAGCCAGATTTGGGGGGACCCTGCCCCATCTCCCAGACCCCCATCCCCACAGCCACCCCACCCCATCTCCCAGACCTCCTGTCTCCGTCCCCACAGCCACCCCACCCCACCCCATCTCCCAGACCTCCTGTGCCCATTCCCACGGCCACCCCACCCCAGATTTCCCACCCCTAGACACCCCACCCCACCCCCAGATCTCCCAGACCCCCTGTGCCCATCCCCACGGCCACCCCACCCCAGATTTCCCACCCCTAGACGCCCCACCCCACCCCCAGATCTCCCAGACCCCCTGTTCCCATCCCCACAGCCACCCCCCCCCATTTCCCAGACCCCCTGTCCCCATCCCCTCAGCCCTCCCATCTCCCAGACCCCCATCCCCACAGTCACCCTGCTCCATCTCCCAGAACCCCTGTCTCTGTCCCCATGGCCACTCCACCCATACCCCAAAGCTCCAACCTCCACTCCAGCCTTGCCCTCCCCCACTCACCCCCGAGCCCTCGGACAGGGACCCTGAGGTCTGGGATCGCTCCCGATGCACCGGGGACCTGCAAACACACCGGGAAGGGGGTTACAAGAATGGGGTGCTGTAAGCTTCCTTCCAGCAGTGCCATGGGCACCCACAGTCCCTGCTCCCCTGGGGTGCTGCGAGCTTCCTTCCAGCAGTGCTGTGGGGACACATCAAGAATGACACCCCCCAACAAACTTCTCTGAAGTTTGGTGCTACGTTATGGGGAACTGTAATTCCCCTGGCTACCCCGGATGTCGCGAGCCTGGGGAGGCGCAAAATTGGGTGAGTTATTCTGGGCTGTGTTGGAGCGGGGGAGGGGGGCGGAGAGCCAGGACTCCTGGGTTCTCTCCCCAGCTCTGGGAGGGGAGTGGGGTCTACTGGGTTAGAGCAGCAGGGGCTGGGAGCCAGGACTCCTGGGTTCTCTCCCCAGCTCTGGGAGGGGAGTGGGGTCTAGTGGTCAGAGCAGGGGGGGCTGGGAACCAGGATGCCTGGGTTCTCTCCCCAGCTTGGGGAGGGGAGTGGAGTCTCCTGAGTTACAGGAGAAGTCAGTGCCCCTTTTCTGTGCCTCAGTTGCCCCTGGGAGGGGATAATTCGGAATCCCCTGCTCTGTGCAGCATCCGCCCCTGTCTTTGTGGGGTGAGGAAGGTGCAGGATTTGGTACATTTCCCTCCCCCCCACCCCCCGGTGACCCTCTTACCATGATTCCTGCTCCGCCAGCCCCTCCTCATCCATGGTCGCTCAGCGCATCCCTGGGCCCCCCTGCACCTGCCGCCTGCTCCCCTCGGCCCCCCAGGGCGCGGGTGGCTCGACACCAAGTCCCCGAAGCCAAGAGGCGCTTCCGTCCCTGTGGTTTCCTGCGCTGGGGGAGGCGGGGGGGGGCCAGTTCCTGTGTTTGTAGCGATTCCACCAAGGGTGCTGGCCCCACACTGCCCCGCCCAATGGCGCCCCCCAGTGGCCGGCCCTGCCTGCCAGGGGAGAGCACTCCCTGCCCAGCCCCCCACCTGGCTCCCTGCCCCCCAGCACCCCCCAGCACCTGGCCCTGCCTGCCAAGGGAGAGCACCCCCTGCCCAGCCCCCTCACCCTGCCGCATGGCACCCCGGCTTCGTTCTGCAGCTTGGGCAGGAGACAACCGCCTCCGTGATGCTCACCCACTTCCTTCCACCTCTCACTCCCCTCGAGGCAGGTCAGCCACAGACACGAAACAGACTACAGATGCAAGTTCTCTGCAGCAGCGCCCACCCCCTGCACAGAGACGGTTGGCCTGGCGCTGAGATGCAGCCACCTCTGGGGTGGGGCAGCTGGTGACCAGCTGCACATAACACAGCAAAAGGACAGGTGGGTCTCCCAGCGTTGAGATGCAGCCACCTCTGGGGCGGGGCAGCTGGGAACTGCCGCACATAAAGCCGCCCAAGGTCTGCCATGCAGACTCCAGGCAGGCTGGGGGCCAGGAGAGAACTTATTTTCCTTATAATGTTTCCAGCTTCTAGGAATTTATTACAATAGCCAGGAAAAAAAATAATAACCAGGCTACGAAAAGCAACAGGGCTCTGGGGTGGCTCTGAGACATGGCTGGGGAAGGGTGGGGGGCACAGCTGTGCTTTGGCTTGGTACTGTGCTGGGGGGCCCGGCAGATGGGTTCCCCCATCTCCACAGCAACCCCACTGGGTGGGGTCCCTTTGCCCCAGACAGCCACCTCCTTCCCACACTGCCCTATGCCCCACCCTGCCCTACTCTGCAAATCGCCCCGCATTGCCTCAAGCTCCCCATATCCTGATCCACAGCCCCCCAAAGCCCCCTACCCCGCCTTCCAGTTCTTCACCCTGTCCTTGTTCCATGCCCCCTCTCTGGTGCCCCCCCAGGTGCCGGCGGGAGCTGGGGCTCCACAGCATGGATAGAATGGATGCCCCTGCAGCCCCTCGCCTGGCACCAAGCCCACCACTAGCCCCCACTCCCCTCCCCCAGCTGTGGAGAGAACCCAGGAGTCCTGACTCCCAGACCCCCCTCCCCGCTGTAACCACTAGCCCCCACTCCCCTCCCCCAGCCGGGGAGAGAACCCAGGAGTGCCAGATCCCAGCCCCTGGCTCTAACCCACTAGACCCCACTCCCCTCCCCCAGCCGGGGAGAGAACCCAGGAGCCCCGGATCCCAGCCCCTGGCTCTAACCCACCAGACCCCACTCCCCTCCCCCAGCTGGGGAGAGAACCCAGGAGTCCTGGCTCCCAGGCCTGTCCCCAGTCACTCAGGCTGGCTTGGGGCGAGCAGGGGAGAGAATATTTCGGGCTCAACCCCACCCCCTGAGCAACTCTTAAAGGGGCAGCTTCTTCTCTACCCCCCCTCCCGCCCCAGTCCTCCACAAACAAGAACTACACGCCTTTCCAAGAGGGGACATGCCCAAGTTTCTTAAAGGGCCAGAGACTGAGAAATTGGGGTGGGAGATTAAGCTAAAAATAGGTGCAGTGAGTTGCTAAATACCGCCCCCCCCACAGTGCAACAGGGGAAAAATACGGGGCAGGCACAACAAAAATACCAGGTAATGTCCCCTTTAAAAGAAGCCACGCCCCCTTGGCTTGATTGGCCCACACAAAGTGGGATGGATCAGTCTGTGTCATAAGCCACGCCTCCCATGTTGCGATTGGTCAGTTAGTGATCGCAGTAACATCTCCGTGGTGCGATTGGTTGGTTACTGTGTGACATCACAAGTCCATGGCATGAGTGGTTGGTTGGTGTCTGAGGCCACACCCCCTGTGGTGTGATTCGTTGGTCAGAGTCTTAGGTCACGCCCCATTTGGGGCAATTGGTCAGTCAGGATCTGATATCACTACTCCATGGTCTGATTGGTTGGTCAGGGTCCAAGGCCACACTCCTAGTGGGCCAATTGGTCAGTTGTCATCTGAGGTCCCGCCTTCTGTCATGTGATCGGCTGCTGGAGGACAGGCTTGGTTGGCGTGTGAGGCCCTGAATCCAGTGCTGGGATTGGTCGGTTGGTGTTAAAGGCGGCAACCTCCCCTGGCGTGATTGACTGGTTGAGGCTGGGATTGGTTGGTCGGTGCCAGAGGCCACGCTTCCCGTGGGAGCACTCCTCCACTGGCATCTGAGGCCACGTCCTCTGGGTGGATCTGGTCGCTCGGCACCCCGGGGCCACGCCCCCAGGGTGGGATCTGGTCGTTCGGCACCCGGGGCCACGCCCCCGGGGTGGGATCTGGTCGCTCGGCACCCGGGGCCACACCCCCTGGGGTGGGATCTGATCGCTCGTCACCCGGGGCCACACCCCCTGGGGTGGGATCTGATCGCTCGTCACCTGGGGCCACGCCCCCCGGGGTGGGATCTGGTCGCCCGGGGCCAGGCCCCCCGGGGCAGGATCCGGTGGGTCGGGGGGGGGTCACAGCACAGTGCTCTTGGTGCAGGTGCCCCCCAGCGAGGAGCGGAAGGCCTGGAGCTGGGAGACCCCGTGGAGGTGGACGCCGGCGCCCGCCACCACCAGCACGTGGAAGATCTGGTGGGAGTGGAACTGCGGGGAGGGGGAGAGAAAGGGGGAGGGGTGAGCCTGGCTCCGCCCACCTCCCCTGGCAGGAGCAAGCCAGGCCCCGCCCCCTCCCTGGGCACCCACCTCCCCCAGGATGGGGGTAAGGATCAGCCCTGCCCCACCCAGGGCACGGGTTAGGGACACACAGAGCCTGGAGCAAGGCTGTGGAGAGAACCCAGGCATCCAGGCTCCCAGCCCCACTCTGCTCTGACCACTAGACCCCCCTCCCCTCCCAGCCCCGGGAGAGAACCCAGGCGTCCGGGCTCCCAGCAGGCCGTGCGGGGAGGACTCACCCAGATGTCGCACTTGCCGGGGAAGAAGCGCTCGGGCACGCGGGCGGCGTACACCACCGCGCCCAGGATGTAGAGCAGCGCCATGAGGAAGAGCCAGCCCATCTGCCCGGCCGTCACCGCCCGCACCGGCCCCTCGGCCAGCATGAAGTGCAGGGTGGGCACCAGCCCGCTGAGCCCCAGACCCAGAAACACGCCTGCCGCCGGGCAGAGAGAGGGGTCAGGGCATGTGCCCGCCTCCAGGTGCCCCCTGTGCCCGGCCCACAGCCCCCACTGCCTGCCTCCCCGGCGGCCCCCTCTGCCCACTGCCAGCCGCCCCCTGTGCCCTGTGACCACTGCCAGCCGCCCCCGTGCCCTGCGCCCACTGCCAGCCTCCCCCTGTGCCCTGCGTCCACTGCCAGCCCATGCCCAGTCCCCTGCCCTCCCAGCCCCCCTCTGTGTCCAGCCGCCCCCTGCCCCCACTGCCAGCCCCTGGCCACCTCCTGTGCCCAGCCCCTTATCCCACTGCCAGCACCCTATGCCCTGCCCCCTGCCCCATGGCCAGCCCCTCCAATCCAGGCACTCACCTGCCCGCACGGCGCGGTACTGGGGCGTGGCGAAATGGTCCCACTGGGACACCGTGATGGCCGTGACCCCCAGCGCGCAGACGATGATGAGGTAGATGAGCTGGGGCTGGGGCGAGCAGTAGAAGGAGTAATACAGCCAGGGCACGAAGCTGCCCACGATCAGCAGCGTGATGCCCGAGTAATCCAGCCTGCGGGGACAGCAGACATGACTCCCCTCCCAGAGCTGGGGAGAGAACCCAGGAGTCCTGGCTCCCAGCCCCGGCCCTGCTCTAACCCACCAGACCCTGCTCCCCTCCCAGAGCCAGAGAGAGAACCAAGGAGTCCTGGCTGCTCCCCGTTCTAACCACTAGGCCCCACTCCCCTCCCAGAGCCAGGGAAAGAACCCAGGAGACCTGGCTGCCGCCCCTCCCCGGCTCTAACCACTAGGCCCCACTCCCCTCCCAGAGCCAGGGAAAGAACCCAGGAGTCCTGGCTGCCCCCCACCTCCCCGCTCTAACCACTAGGCCTCACTCCCCTCCCAGAGCTGGGGAGTGATCTAAAAATTCCTGGCTCCCAGCCCTGACCAGGCCACCCCAGATTCCACTTCCTTTCCTGAATGGTGGCTAGAAGAACCCGGGTGTCTGGCCTGGCAGTGCCCCGCCCCCGGGGCTGGGTGCTCACTTGGAGAAGGTGCGGGACACTCTCTCCGAGTGGCAGTACACCGTGTGGAAGAGGCAGGAGAAGCAGAGGCAGAGGGTGGCCCCCAGGAAAAACGTCCCGAAGACGACCCGCTCCTGGACGGGGGCCCTGTAATTCATGTTGGGGCTGAACATGTAGCCAATGCCCAAGACGAGGAAGAAGAGGGCGCCTGGAATGGGAGGAGAGGAGAGTCCAAATGCAACCACCTCTGGGGCAGGGCAGCTGGGGAACAGCCGCACATAATGCCACATGGGGACGGCTCGCCTGGCGCTGAGATGTTGTCACGGAGTCCCCGGGCGATGCTCTGGAACTGCTCCCCATGAAGCCAGTCAGGACTTTGGGGAAGTCTCCTCTCTGTGAGCAGACTGTCTGCAGGGCACACAGCCCACACGGCTTCCACCTCCCTGGGTCTCACCTCAGAGCATTTAGTATCCTCTGCCCCTCCGTGCCCCTTCCCCCAGCGAGTCCGCCCAGGCGGGGTCCTGGGGGGGCCAGAGGGTCCTGCCCCCCAACTCCGCAGTCAGACGGGACTCTCAGCCAGCCAGTAACACAGAAGTTTATTAGATGACAGGAACATGGTCTAACACAGAGCTTGTAGGTGCAGAGAACAGGACCCCTCAGCTGGGTCCATTTTGGGGGGCAGTGAGCCAGACAACCACGTCTGCCCTTCACTCCATGTCTCCAGCCAGCCCCAAAACTGAAACTCCCTCCAGCCCCCACTCCTCTGGGCTTTGTCCCTTTCCCGGGCCAGGAGGTCACCTGATTCCTTTGTTCTCCAACCCTTTAGCTTTCACCTTGCAGGGGGGAAGGGCCCAGGCCATCAGTTGCCAGGAAACAGGGTGTCGGCCATTCTCTGTGTCCAGACCCCTGCACACACCCTCTAGAGCCCTCTAGGGCTCTGCAACGATCATACACCCTTATCTCACCACCTAGATACTTAAGAACTGCATAGGGGAAACTGAGGCACCCCCACACTATTCAGAGGAAACATTAAGAACAGTCCCACTTCGCCACAGATGTGCCCATCGAAAACACAGCTAGAGCATCCCTGCTGAGCCCTCGCCACCCTCCCCGCCGCCTCCGGACGCCTGGGTCCCACTGACCGATGAGGTGTGTCCAGATGTTGCCGGTCTCCGTGTGCAGGCGGAAGATGCTGCGGAAGCAGGCGCGGAAGGAAGGCATGGGTGGACGGTGCCCGTGGAGAAGGAAGTCGTTGTCCTTCAGCCAGTCGGGCAGCACATCATGGGGGAAGACCCTCCAGCGCCCCTCCCACACCTGCAAAGAGAGCCGGGATAGAACCCAGGAGTCCTGGCTCCCAGCCCCCACCCCCACTTTAACCACTAGACCCTTCCTGCCCCTCCCAGAGCTGGGGACAGAACCCAGGAGTCCTGGCACCCAGCCCTCCCCCCGCCTTGCTCTAACCACTAGACCAATGGTGGGCAAACTATGGCCCGGGGGCTGCATCTGGCCCTCCCAACGTTTT
Organism: Natator depressus; assembly: GCF_965152275.1. Lineage (NCBI taxonomy): Eukaryota > Metazoa > Chordata > Testudines > Cheloniidae > Natator > Natator depressus. The sequence continues at coordinate 21,914,886 of NC_134256.1, read as the reverse complement.
AATTTGGCCCTCGAGCTCCCACCGGGAAGTGGGGGTCTGGGGCTTGCCCCGCTCCGGCGCTCCAGCTGGGAAGCAGAGTTGGGGTCTTGCCCCATTCCGCACTCTCCTGGAAGCAACAGCACATCCCCGCCTCCAGCTCCTATGCGTAGGTGCAGCCAGGGGGCTCCGCACGCTGTCCCCACCCCAAGCGCCACCCCACAGCTCCCATTGGCCTGGAATCACAGCCAATGGGAGCTGCAGGGGCGGAGCCTGCGGACAGGGCAGTGCGCAGAGCCGCCTGGCCATGCATCCACGTAGGAGCCGGAGTTGGGGACATACCACTGTTTCCGGGACCTGATTGAGGTGAACCTGCCCCCCTGGCCCCCTCCCGTGCCCCAGCCCCCTGCCCCAGCCCTGATCCCCCTCTGGCCCTCCGAACCCCTCATCCCCAGCCTCACCCCAGAGCCCACACCCCCAACCGGAGCCCACCCGCCCCCCAACCCTCAATTTCATGAGCATTCATGGCCTGCCATACAATTTCCATACCCAGATGTGGCCCTCAGGCCAAAACGTTTGCCCTCCCCTGCACTAGACCCGCCCCTGCCCCTCCCAGAGTTGGGGAGAGAACCCAGGAGTCCTGGCTCCCAGCCCCGGGCAGCTGCTTGCCTTTCTCCAGACCTCATCCTCCTCAGTGCTAGTGCCGGCGTCTCTGGTTGCTTTCCTGTCCCTGCTCCCCATGGTCCAGTGGGGCCGGCTGGGCCCAAGCGCCGAGCCCGGTGGGGCTGGGGATCGTGCTGCCACCAAAGCCCCAACCCCTTTGCCCCCCTCCGGTCCTGCCGATCAATCCCCTCCCCTGGCTCTGGGGTGGGCCCTGGCATGGCCGGGCAGAGACCCGAGGAGGGTCCTGCCACCAGGGGTAGCTGGGATGCTGTCATGGGCAGGCTCAGGGAGGCCAGGCAGCATGGCTGGGCTGCTGAGGTCACAATGCCCCCTGCCAGCCCACTGTGCCACGTCCTGAGCCCCTGCGGGCAACTGGCCCATGGGCAGGCACAGGGTCCGGCCAGGACACCCCGAGCCTCCAGGCGATCCCTACTGGCCCAGGGGAATGGGACAGGTGGGGACGGAGGGGCTGCAGAGCCGGAGAGAGACTGGAGATGCTGAGAGGTGCGGGGGTAAGAGGAGGGACGGCATCCGCATGGATGGATGGATTTGCAGGCATGCTCAGGGATGGAGAGACGGACGGAGGGATGGACAGAAACGCCGAGTGATGGATGGACAGATGGATAGACAGACGGACGGGAATGCCCAGTGATGGATGGACGGACAAATGGACAGACGGACGGGAACTCCCAGGGGTGGATGGACAGATGTATGGACAGGAACGCCCAGTGGTGGATGGACGGATGGATGGATAGATGGACGGGAGTGTCCAATGATGGATCGATGGATGGACAGATGGACGGGAATGTCCAGTGAGGGATGGACGGATGGATGGATAGACAGATGGACAGGAACGCCCAGTGATGGATGGACGGATGGATGGACAGATGGACAGGAACGCCTAGAGATGGATGGACAGACGTATGGACGGGAACGCCCAGTGGTGGATGGACGGATGGATGGACAGATGGACGGGAACGCCCAGTGGTCAATGGACAGATGGATGGACAGATGGATGGGAACGCCCAGTGATGAATGGATGGACGGATGGACAGGAACACCCAGTAGTGGACAGATGGACGGGAATGCCCAATGACAAAGGGGGAGATGGACAGACAGACGGACATGCTCACAGACGAAGAGCTCAGGCAGTAGGAGGGGCCCTCCCAGAACAGCTCCTCCCCTCCTCTCCCCATCCTCTGCTGCACAATGTCATCCCCACATGGACGGGGAGCAGGGGAGCAGGCCCCACATCGCTACATCTAGGGGCCCCGTGCTGGGCTTTCCCCAAACCACCCCCAAACTCGTGACCCACACCCCTGGCACTGGAACAGAGAGAGCACAAACATGGTACAACTGACTGGGCATAGCTGTGTAGGAGTCCTGGCTCCCAGCCCCCCTGCTCTAACCACTAGACCTCACACCCTTCCCAGAGCTGGGGAGAGAACCCTGGAGTCCTGGCTCCCAGCTCCTCCCCCCAACCACTGCTCCGTGCCACTTACCTTAAAGACAAACTCCTCCACCCTCCCCATGGCTTGCTGGGCCTGGAGCGGCAGTGTGAGGACTCGCATGGGGTCCGCGTCGCCTGGCTCCTCAGCTCCCCACTGCACAGCGGCCCCCCAGCCCGCCGGCTCGGCCCCTACCTCCGCCCCCTGCTGGAGAGAAGGGCCGAGATGCAACCGAGGCAGCGGCTCCCATCCAGCCCGAGGGTGGGGGGCTGGGTGGATCTAGGGGTCACCAACTAGCCCCATGCTCACCTGGCTAGTGTCCTCCCCCAGCAGGGGTCCCATCTCTGCCAGCGCCTCTGGCCCCCCACGTATGGGGCCACCTCCTGTGCGGACGCCACAGGGGAAAGGGGGAGCCAGGGGAGGGTCCCGGCCTTTGCTGCTGCCTCCCCCCCAGGCCCACAGCCCAGTTCAGATGCTCCTGCCTGCCTGCCTCATGGTCCCGTCGGTCTGGGCGGGAGGGGGAAGCAGAGCATGAGCCCCTGGGTCTACCCAGAGCCCCCCATTGAGCCCGCCCCCAGTGCCCTCACCCCCCATGGCCTCCTGCCCCCAGTGCCCCACCCAGAGCCCCCCATGTCCCAGCCCCCCACCAGCCCCCAATCCTCCCACACTGCATCCCAGTCCCACCAGCCCCCCACCCACCTTTCAAGCCCCGATCGCAGCCCCACAACCCCCCACCCACTATCCTCCCGGTAGCCCCCACATATCCCAGCCCCACACTACCCTCAGAGCCCCCCCCCCAGTCTCTCAAAGCTGTTCCAGCGCACCTGCTTCCCAGGTTACTCCCCACATCCCTGTGCTCCACTGCCCCACACCACACCCTATGGCCCTGGGTCCCCAACTCCCACAGTCTACATCCAACCCCCATCAGCCCCAGCCTCTCCTTCCCTTCCAGAACCACCTCCACGCCCCGGTCAGACCCCGTCCTCACCCCCAGCCCCCCCCATCTCAGGACCCCAGTCTGCCCCTGCCTCCAGCCCCCCACTTTCCCCATCCCCCTGCCTCCAGCTCCCATCATCCCACCTACTCAGCCCCCCTCCCTCATCCTCCCACCTACCCCATCGCCCCATCTCAGACCCCCTGCCTCCCCTTGGCACAGCCCCAATAGCTCTTAGGCCCCCACCCCCCCACCAGGGCCCCATCTCAGGCCCCCAGCTTCCCCACCCCCTGCCTCCAGCCCCCCACCAGGCCCCCAGCCTCCCATCCCCCTGCCTCCAATCCCCATCCTCCCACCAGGCCCCCACCCCCTGTCTCAGAACCCCAGCCCCCACCAGGCCCCAACCTCCCATCCCCCTGCCTCCAGCCCCCCGCCAGGCCCCAACTTCCCATCCCCCTGCCTTCAGCCCCCCACCAGGCCCCCAGCCTCCCATCCCCCTGCCTCCCACCAGGCCCCCATCCCCTGTCTCAGAACCCCAGCCCCCACCAGGCCCCAACCTCCCATCCCCTTGCCCCCAGGCCCCCAGCCCTCTGCCCTATATCTGCCCCCCCATCTCTCTGCCCCCCCCCCTCACCCAGCAGCCCTGGAAGCAGCAGCAGCCAGAACCCAATCCCCGCCCCTGTGCCCAACGTCCTCCTCTGATTGGCCCTGGTGCCCGTCCGTCAGGGATAACTTCCCACGGCCGCGTCCCCGCCCACTTCCTTTTCTTTTTGCCATTGCCATGGCAACGCTGAAAGGGCCCGGAGCACAGAAACCGGGGGTTGGGGGGGGTGAAGGGAGAGTGAAGATGGGTCAGTCCCTTTGCACGGGGGTCATGTCCCTTTTCACAGAGGCCAGAGCCCTTTGCACGGGGGTCACGTCCCTTCGCACAGGGGTCATGTCCCTTTTCACAGAGGCCAGGGTCCTTTGCTCGGGGGTCACGTCCCTTCGCACGGGGGTCACGTCCCTTTGCACGGGGGACAGGGCCCTTTGCTCGGGGGTCACGTCCCTTTGCACAGGGGCCAGGGCCCTTTGCTCGGGGGTCACGTCCCTTCGCACGGGGGTCACGTCCCTTTGCACGGGGGACAGGGCCCTTTGCTCGGGGGTCACATCCCTTTGCATGGGGACCAGGGCCTTTTGCACAGAGCTGGGGCCTTTCACATGGGGGCCAGGGCCCTTCGCACGGGGGTGATGTCCCTTTGCACAGAGGCCCCGCTCCCTTAGCACGGGGGCTGGGTTGTGCCCTCTACGCGTGTCACCCTTTTCCATGGGGCCTCCTTGCAATGTGGCTGCTCCAGCCTCAGAGGGAGGATTGAGCCCTGGCTGGAGGCACAGGCTGGAAATCCGGTGTGATGCTGACAGGGGGTGTGTGAATACATCACTTGTGCCTGTGTGCAGGGCTTTCCTCAGCAGCTCCCATATGGTCTAGCGGTCAGGATTCCTGGTTTTCACCCAGGCGGCCCGGGTTCGACTCCCGGTATGGGAACAGCCATTGATTTTTTGTTTTTTTTCCCTCCCCCCCTTGCAGGCAGGAGCTCAGAGGCCGGCTCCACTTCTGCTCTGGATTCACGGGGGGTGGGGGGAGTGATCCTCGGGCCGGCGGGGTGGGGCACGGAGGCCTTGCGGGGGCGAGGGACGGGCGGAGAGGAGCCTTGAGTTGTGGGGCTGCCTCGTGGTGGGGTGGGGGGGTCTCTCCCGAGCTCCCCCGGTAGGTGGTGCTATAGTGCCCCACGGCCGCTCCTCAGGCCAGTTCCAACAGAGGGAGCAGCAGCTCATTCCCACATGGTCTAGCGGTTAGGATTCCTGGTTTTCACCCAGGCGGCCCGGGTTCGACTCCCGGTGTGGGAAGGAGGAAGTTCTTTTGCTCAGAGCGGAGAAAAAAGAACTTCAGACTCCCGCCCTTCCCCTTCCAGAACCCAGGAGTCCTGGCGCCCCCTGCTCTAACCTACGAGACCCCACTCCGCTCCTCAAGTCCAGGGAGAGGACCCAGGAGTCCTGATTCCCCCCCCCCCCGCTCTAACCGCTAGACCCCACTCCCCTCCCACCAAGTTGTCAAGTGCTCATTTGAAAACAAACAAACAAACACATGCATTGATTCAGGAAGCCAAATCAGCTGCAAATCCCGACCCTAGGGCTAGGGGCTGTTGCAGCCTCAGTGATGAAACTGTTGCATACCCCTGCCCTCCCCCTGCCATCCCTGAGCCAGGCAGCGCCCCACCTTGGGGCAGGTGGGAGCTGGCACCCCCTAGAGGGGAAAGGCTCCTTGTTCTGAGCCAGCTGATGCCAAGACACTTTTTGTATCTTCCTTCTAGATTTTTCCTACTGCAAAATGTTTCGATTTATCCCTGTTGGCCAGATATTTAGCAGGAGGGTCAGTAAAGGAACCTTAATGACCCAGCCGGAGCAGCGGATATAAAACCACAGGAGGCCACTGGCATGTCGGACACATTTTAGACCCCCACAGCAGCCTCGGAAAGGGAACCAGGACAACAGTCTTGTCTTCACGGCCTCTTGCAAATTACTGAACAGCTCAGCGTGGGGGCGTTTCCCCGCCCCAGAGCTGGCTGCATCTCACTACCAGGTGACCTGTCCCCATGCGATGTTATGCTCAGCTGTTCCCTAGCTGCCGTGCCCCAGAGCTGGCTGCATCTCAGCACCAGGCGAGCCCTCCTTTTTATCCACAAGCGCAGGGACAACCTGTGTGCTCACGTCTGACCTTGAGCTCCTGGGGAGTGACGGATGGGCTGGTTTGGAAGCCAAGATGCTTCGTCAGGTGCAATTAGATGCAGAGCGTGATGCTATCCCTGCCAGCCTCTGACGGTGCTGACCTACTTAACCTCCTGAAGGCTGACGCAGAGACAGCAAGTCCTGTCCAGATTCCCGACAGGCCCTGAGCCAAGCATGCCTGGAATAACCCCGTCCCCCCACGGCCAACTTTCCACAGCTTGCCAGCCCCGTGTGCTGCCGCAGTGCGGCTGTTCCCCTGCTGCTCCACCCCAGAGCTGGCTGCATCTCAGTGCCACAGGGGGATAGTGCTCCTGGTTCCAAGATACCACCTCCTCTGGAAGGGGCATGGGGTTAGAGCAGGGGGCTGGGAGTCATGACTCATGAGTTCTCCCCCAGCTCTGGGAGGGGAGTGGGTTGGAATGAGGGGGGCTGGGAATCAGGACTCCTGGGTTCTCTCCCGGCTCTGGGAGGAGAGCAGGATCTAGTGGGTTGGAATGGGGCTGGGGATCAGGACATCTGGGTTCTCCCCCTGGCTTGGGGAGTGGGGTCTAGTCGGTTGGAACGGGGGGGGGGGGCTGGGAGCCAGGACTCCTGGGTTCTCTCCTCAAATGCAGCCAGCGCAGCATCGTTACTGAGCGCTGCAGGACAGACAGGCCTGTGCTCGAGTTAACAGCACCTGTTGGGAAGACTCCTCCCCTGACAACATGGGGCAAACGGGAGCTACCAACCCCCGGCCTCCACTCAAACACGCAGCCTGCTCCCGTTCGTTACAGTGTACACCCCAACTCCAGCTACCACAGGCTGACTTGATTCCGAGGCGGGGAACAAATATTTAATAAGGGGCCTGTCAGTTCAGCAGCGGGAGGTCGAAGCTAGGGAAAGTCAGCCTGGGAATAAGGCATCAGCGTTTAACGGGGAGAGCCGTGAACCATCGAGACAATCGACCAAGAGTCGTGATTGATTCTCTGTCACTGGCTGCTGGGCTGTTTTTCTAAACACTCGGCCCTAGGACTGATTGGGGGGCAGTTCTCCAGCCTGTGGGATACAGGGGGGCAGACAGGATGCTCATTATGGTCCCTTCTGGCCTGAGGATCTGTGAATCTCGTAAGAGCTTTGCAAGATTGGAGAGCTTTTTAGTACCAAATTTCTGTCCCCCACGCAGGTACTGGGTTCAAGTCACCCCTTCGCCTTCTCTTTGTTCAGCCAACTAGACTGAGCTGCTGGCGTCTCTCACTCTCAGGCAGGGTTTCTAACCCGTTAATCATCCTTGTAGCTCTTCTCTGACCCCTCCCCGACTGATCAACATCCTTCCTGAATTGCGGGCACCAGAACAGGATGCAGGACCCCAGCAGCCTCCACACCAGGGCCAAAGCCAGAGGGAATATCACCCCTGCTCTGACTCGAGGTTCCCCTCTTTACACATTGGCTTTTCTTTTTTTTTTTTTGCTTCAAAGCAACTTTTCTTTCTGAAACGTCAGTTAATTGACCAGCAAAAACATTTAAAAAAAAAAAAGAAAAAAAGCTCGGAATTGAAAGGAAACATTTCGATGCACCCACCCTGGACTGGCTTTGAGATCTTCGGCTCCCGAAAGTTTGTAGGATTCTCAGCTCTTACTCCTGAGCCAGGATGGGGACCTTGTTAGGTTGTGCTTAGAAAACATTTCACTCTGAGAAGCCCTGCGATGGACACGGTTATACCGGTATGAAGCTATCCTGTGCTGGGAACGCTCCTTTGCAGAGTAATCAACTGTTGGGAATTGGAGCCATGTCTAAAAACAGGGCTCGGGGGCTTTTTTTTCGCAACGTGACCTGAGAGATTTTTCTCCAATTGTTCCCTTTGCCAAGTCTGTAGCTCCCCCATTCGGGGTGGGGAGTGTCCCAAAAGAAGTGCATTGATTGGGTCAGGATTTGCTAGCCCCTCCTCAAAATTTGCTAGCCCCTTCAGAAAATGTACTTCTGGCTTTTGGAAATTGCTAATCCAAGGCCGGACAGGACCATTAGATCAGCCCTGGCTAGTCCCAGCTGGCAAATCTCATCCAGTCTGGAGCCCAGTGACTTAGACCAAAGCATTTGAGGCCTCAGGAGACATCAGAGAATGGGAGAGACGGTGGTACCACCTGTGACTGATGTCCCTGCAATTTATGGGAGAAATTGATTAGTTTAGATCTGCCCTGGCCAGATGAAACCAGCAGAAGATCCGAGCCCCGTGCTGCAGGGTAGGTGTCTGCCCTGGGGGGAAATTCCTTCCTGCCCCCAAACCTGGCGACCCTATGAGTCAGACCCACCAGCCACGCATCTAGACAAAGGGTTCTCTGGAGCGGTTCAGAGAGCACTGTCCCATCTCTAACTGTGGAGAATCTCTGATGCTTCAGAGGAAGGCAACTACACAACCCAGAAGTCATCTGGGCAAGCGGGCATCGGGAGGGAGGAATATCCTTCCTGACCCATGCAGCCCTGAGATTGGATTGGAGTCAATTATCTGAATGCTGAGCAGCGCGGGGGATGGACGCGTTGAGGACAACAGAGGCCAATCCCGTTCCCTCTGTGAAGGTTGGGGATGGACAGGGGTGGCCCAGATTGCCAGACTTTGCTGCCCCATGCCTCAGTTTTCCCATCTGCAAACTGGGGCTAATCCCTCCCCTGGAGGTGTGGGTGGAGTCTTTCCGGTGCCTTTCCGTCAGGAGAAGAGCTGAAAAGAGATGGGGGGGAAGGAAGGAAGGAGTGGGAATGTTAGGGCAAAAGCCCTATGCATCAGTGCAATTGCTGGGCTCTGAAGATCGGACTTGAAGTCAGGCCTGGTGCCACTGGCCACGCAGCCGTGCACAATTCACCTGGCTGCACGGGATCGGCAATCACCCCACAGAGGTCTTTGGGGCCCAGACTAAAGCCGTAGAACATCCGGCATCACGGGCCCTCGCTGGCCGAGCACGCAGTGGTTGTTGAATGTAAGGGAATCTGGAAATCAGAGGCAGACGCTTGGAATTGGGAGGAAAAGGGCGGTGTGGCTGGACACAGGGAAATCGACAGCGGGCAATGGGGAATGGAAATGAACACAATTTTGTGGAAGGGCTGCCCCTGGGAGATGTAGCTTATAGATGCACAGGACACACACATTCCCAGGCAGACAGACCCGCGCTAACCCAGACGTCTCTCTCTCTGTCCGGCTGAATACCTTCTTGGAACCCTGCTCAGCTTTTTCCTGTAGCAGGGAGTTCCCCAGGCCAGGTTAAAAACAGGTTTGCTCCAGTTGTCTTTGAAAGTGTGGCCTATTCGTGGAAGGGATGGGTGAGAGGAATCAAGAAAGGATCAGGAGTAACGGACGGTGACTGACGGCATTAGCCCTGTAGCCACTGTCACACCAAGCAGCCAAAAATCCTGGCCTGACACATGCACGAGTGACTCAGGATTTGGGGTGAACAACATGAAATGTCTATAAAGGGGAATGGTTTTCAGAGAGAGATGGAAATCAGGGCACTGGAAGTCATAAGACACTTTGACATATGTAGTAGCCACTTTGGGAAAACGGACTAGTCTCTTAAAAAATGAACTAGCCACTTGAAAAAAATTGACTAGCCCCTTCGGCAAATGCACTAGTCACCTTTGGAAAACTGACCAGCCATTTTCAAAACCTGACAAGCGCCACTGTTTGAAAATGTACTGGTCATTGAAAAAGTTAACTAGCCACTTTTGAAAATGTATTAGCCATTTAAAATTGAAAATGTACTCAACTCTTGAAAAATATGGTAGGCACTTTTGAAAGTGCATTAGTCACTTTTGAGAATTGACAAGTCATTTAAAAAAAAGAGTACTAGCCACTTTTGAAAACTCTCTTGTCATTTAAAATATCTACTAAGTCATTTTTGAAAATGTACTAGCCACCTTTGAAAACCTGACCAGCCATTTTCAAAACCTGACTAGCACCACATTTCAAAATTTACTATTCCTTTAAAAAAAATACTATCCACTCTTGAAAATGTGCTAGACATGTTAAAATAGCCACTAATCATTTTTGAATATATAATATTCTATTAAAAAATATGCTAGCCGCTTTTGAAAATGCACTAATAATTTCTACGACATTTGCTAGCAACTTCTGGGAAAAAATACTAGCTACTTCTGAAATATTTGCTAGTCAATTTTGTAGATGTACTAACCACTTTTGAAACTTTAGGCTGTGGTGGCTATAGACTCTCCAGGGCAGGAGACTGGGCTTGTTTGGCTTCAAGATTTACAAAAGCATCTAGCGATTTTTGAGGGCCTGGATCATTGTCGTTGCCCACTGTGTAATGCCTTAAAGAGGGCCTGGTTTTCAGAAAGCCCCTAAAATCAGGACCATAGAAGGTGCTTGACGTCACTAGCCACTTTTGAAAAAAATTACTAGCCACTTTTGGAAACTTACTTGCCATTTTTGAAAACTGGTGCCCTCTCACAGCCTGGTATCCCCTCCTCCCCCACCACCCTGGATCAGAGCCATAAGCTCATCTAGCCTGGTATCCCATCTCCAAGCTCTGCAGCGAGGGGATCACAGCCCTCCCCAAAGCCCTGGGTGTTTCCCCGCCCTGGTTATCTATTGTGATGCGGGATGTGTATAAAGGTGGAACCAGGGGCGCCAACCTGATGCCAGCTACAGCAACGGGACAGCAATGAACAGATGCCCGCTCTGGCCAGCCTGCAGTGCACGGCCATATGGCCCGGGGGCCGTGGCATCGCTGGCTCTGGGACTCAGCTAGGAAGGGAAAGATCTCTAGAGACTGATGAGAAGGGCCAGGAGAGCAGGTTCTGGGAGACAGCCCAGGACTCCTGGGTTCATTCCCTGCTCTGTTACGGACTCTATAGGGTGAGTCATTGCATTGCAATAGCACCTATAGGCCACGTCTGAGATCAGTGCCCCATCGTGCAAGGCGTTGCCCAGACCGACTGAGATCAGGGACCCACATCGTGCCAGGCGCTTCCCAGATCCCGACCGAGATCAGGGCCTCATCGTGCCAGGCACTGCCCAGATCTCAACCGAGATTGGGACCCCGTTGTGCCAGACGCTTCCCAGACCCTGACCGAGATCAGGGTACCCCATCGTGCCAGACGCTTCCCAGACCCTGACCGAGATCAGGGTCCCCTGTCGTTCCAGACGCTTCCCAGACCCTGACCGAGATCAGGGTCCCCCGTCGTGCCAGACGCTTCCCAGACCCTGACCTAGATCAGGGTCCCCCGTCGTGCCAGACGCTTCCCAGACCCTGACCGAGATCAGGGTCCCCCGTCGTGCCAGACGCTTCCCAGACCCTGACCGAGATCAGGGTCCCCCGTCGTGCCAGACGCTTCCCAGACCCTGACCTAGATCAGGGTCCCCCGTCGTGCCAGACGCTTCCCAGACCCTGACCGAGATCAGGGTCCCCCGTCGTGCCAGACGCTTCCCAGACCCTGACCGAGATCAGGGCCCCCCGTCGTGCCAGACGCTTCCCAGACCCTGACCGAGATCAGGGCCCCCCGTCGTGCCAGACGCTTCCCAGACCCTGGCCGAGATCAGGGCCCCCCGTCGTGCCAGACGCTTCCCAGACCTTGACCGAGATCAGGGTCCCCCGTCGTGCCAGACGCTTCCCAGACCCTGACCGAGATCAGGGTCCCCCGTCGTGCCAGACGCTTCCCAGACCCTGACCGAGATCAGGGTCCCCCGTCGTGCCAGACGCTTCCCAGACCCTGACCGAGATCAGGGTCCCCCGTCGTGCCAGACGCTTCCCAGACCTTGACCGAGATCAGGGTCCCCCGTCGTGTCAGACGCTTCCCAGACCCTGACCGAGATCAGGGTCCCCCGTCGTGCCAGACGCTTCCCAGACCCTGACCGAGATCAGGGTCCCCCGTCGTGCCAGACGCTTCCCAGACCCTGACCGAGATCAGGGTCCCCCATCGTGTCAGATGCTTCCCAGACCCTGATCGAGATCGGGGCCCTGTCGCGCCAGGTGCTGCCCAGACCCCGACCAATATCAGGGTCCCATCGTGCTGGGCGCTGCCCAGACCCCTACCGAGATTGGGGCCCCGTCGCGCCGGGCGCTGTACAGACAGATGGATGTGTGTGGAGACAGCTGGAAGGAGGAAGGGGTGTGTTTGGGGATGGGGGGTTGGATGGATGGAGGATGTTTGGGGATAGACGAGTGAGTCAGTGTGGGGGTGGATGGATGGAAGGAGGAAGGGGTGTATGATAGAGGGATGGAAGGAGGGAAGGTGGGTGTCTGGGGATGGAGAGGTGTAGGATGGAGGGATGGCTGGAGAGGTGTGTGGGGATGGATGGGTGGGTGGGGGGGTGGATGGGTGGATGGATGGGGATGGAGAGGTGGACAGATGTTTGGTGATGGGTGTATGATGGATGAATCGAGAGATGGGTGGATGGATGGAGGGGTGTGCAGGGATAATGGGGGGCTGGTGCGACGGGGATGGAGGGGTGTTTGGGGATAATGGTTGGGGAGCCCTGTACAATGGGGGTATGGGGAGGGTGTCTGGGGATAATGGGGGTATGGGTGGGGGAGGGGCGTGCTGTATGATAGGGTGGGGGAAGGGTGATGGGTGTTTGGGGGTGATGTGGGTATGGGTGGGGGAGGGGTGTCCTGTATGATGGTGATGGGGGAAGGGGTGTTTGGGGATAATGGGGGATGGGTGGGGGTGGGGTGGAGGGGTGGTTAGGGACAATGGGGGGATAGTCCATCTCTCTAACCCCCCCTTTTCCCCGTTTTTATGGAACCCCGCCATTGCGTTTAATGGTAGGGTCCAACGGTCGCGGGCTACACCATTATTAACCCCCAAGGGGTTCGCCTCCCCCTCTTCTCACCCCGCTTCTCGGTGTCAAATGGGCACCTGAAAATTGACATAAATCCCGTCTGAGCCACTCTTACTCTGTTTATTTTGGTAGAAGCCTATTTTGTAATCTGCTCCCCTCGTTTTTATTTATGGTAGCGGCCAACGGTCGCGCAGTACTGTCTGCGGATTAAACCATTATCAACCTCTATGTGTGACAATGTATTACGCCCCCTCTCACCCAAACCCATTTGTTCACGTGCTAATATTTAAATAGGGTTCTGAAAAAGTTATACATTTGTTTCTTTTATCGTTTATAAATGTTGGAGTCCAGATATATAAATATCCCCCTCCCGCTTTGCTCTGTGGTAGGGCCCAACCGTTCCGGCCTCTCTCAATGGGTCAAACCATTATCTTCCCTGTGTAGGAGGGGAGAATGGAGACTCGCCGCTCCTCCTTAGCCCTTTTAATTCCCCATCTCTCAGACCTGTAATTACATCTTGTGGTTAATTGAGTTACACATCCTGGTTTAAATTCCCTTTGTTTCTATGGCCCAGTCCCATTATACATGTGGACACCCTTATTTTGAATGGTATCGCCCATCCTCTCAGCTACGAGAGAAGAGGTCGGGCGAGCTCTCTCTGGATTGTGGGGAGGAATAGAGCTGGCCAGTACATGGCTTATCCCGCTTTCCATATTCCTCTTTGTGCTTCAGTAGGCTAGAGATGAACGTAGAGAATGAAACTGTGGCTCTGTTTGGCTGCCAGGTAGAAAAAGCCTGTCATTGCCTCCCCCCGTTGCTGGTTATAATGGTACAGCCCCCATAGGAGGAGAAGGCGGTTGGGGACCTTTCCATTGAGGAAACAGAAGACAGTTGAGAAAGTACCATTCTAAAAACGGGGGGGGGTTAGTATCGATTGGCTACTGGGCTCCCTTCACCAGACTGCTTATTTAATTAATGCGTCATAATATCCCTTCATATATTATTGATCTGTCCCCGTGGGTCCCGTAAAGCAGGGGGATTAGAGCTCCGCTTTCAGGGCGCTCCTCCCTCTCAATAATGGTAGCGTCCTATCGGGCCGTTCCAGTTGAGACTGTACCAAATAAAAAGGGGGGGGGTGATTGCCTTCTTCCACCTTTTTTGCCCTCTTAGTTTAACACCAGCCCCTAGGGGTATGGGGGTTGCGAATCCCTAATTCCCCCACCGTCGGGGATGGGCTCGGCTTGTCCCTGACTGCTTCCTGCTTGTGGCCCTCCCCTGGTGCGCGGCGTGGTACGTCCCGCAGGGAGGGGGGAAGGCCGGGCCGGGGGCCGGCACGAGCCAGTCGCAGGGTGGGAGGTGGCCTGGGCGGGGGGAGGCGCCGCTCGCTGGGAGGAGACTTGTGCGCACCCCCCCCCCCGGATCCCCTTTCTCGCCGGGCTCTGGGGGACCATGGGCGGCTGAGGGGAGCCGAGCCCCGGGCGGCCGAGCCGGCGGCCATGGCTGAGGATTACTGGGACCCGCAGCAGCAGCGCTGAGCCCCCTGCAGCGGCAGCCAGGGTAAGAGACACCCCGTGGGGCGGGGCCTGGCGATCCACTGGGACCGGGACTCACTGGGACCCGGGGATCCACCCGCCGCAGCCCGATGGGGTCGGCACCCGCTGGATCCCACGGATCTTCTGTCCCATCGGGCTGGGATCCACTGGGTGCCCGGGGATCCACCCACTTGGTCCCATGGGATCAGCACCCGCTGGATCCCACGGATCTTCTGTCCCATCGGGCTGGGATCCACTGGGTGCCTGGGATCCACCCACTCGGTCCCATGGGATCAGCACCTGCTGGATCCCACGGATCTTCTATCCCATCGGGCTGGGATCCACTGGGTGCCTGGGATCCACCCACTCGGTCCCATGGGATCAGCACCTGCTGGATCCCACGGATCTTCTATCCCATCGGGCTGGGGGTCCACTGGGACCCGGGGATCCACCCGCCGCAGCCCGATGGGGTCGGCACCCGCTGGATCCCACGGATCTTCTGTCCCATCGGGCTGGGATCCACTGGGTGCCCGGGGATCCACCCACTTGGTCCCATGGGATCAGCACCCGCTGGATCCCACGGATCTTCTGTCCCATCGGGCTGGGATCCACTGGGTGCCTGGGATCCACCCACTCGGTCCCATGGGATCAGCACCTGCTGGATCCCACGGATCTTCTATCCCATCGGGCTGGGGGTCCACTGGGACCCGGGGATCCACCCGCCGCAGCCCGATGGGGTCGGCACCCGCTGGATCCCACGGATCTTCTGTCCCATCGGGCTGGGATCCACTGGGTGCCCGGGGATCCACCCACTTGGTCCCATGGGATCAGCACCCGCTGGATCCCATGGATCTTCTGTCCCATCGGGCTGGGATCCACTGGGTGCCTGGGATCCACCCACTCGGTCCCATGGGATCAGCACCCGCTGGATCCCACGGATCTTCTGTCCCATCGGGCTGGGATCCACTGGGTGCCTGGGATCCACCCACTCGGTCCCATGGGATCAGCACCTGCTGGATCCCACGGATCTTCTATCCCATCGGGCTGGGGGTCCACTGGGACCCGGGGATCCACCCGCCGCAGCCCGATGGGGTCGGCACCCGCTGGATCCCACGGATCTTCTGTCCCATCGGGCTGGGATCCACTGGGTGCCTGGGATCCACCCACTTGGTCCCATGGGATCGGCACCCGCTGGATCCCATGGATCTTCTGTCCCATCGGGCTGGGACCCACTGGGTGCCCGGGGATCCACCCACTTGGTCCCATGGGATCGGCACCCGCTGGATCCCACGGATCTTCTGTCCCATCGGGCTGGGACCCACTGGGTGCCTGGGATCCACCCACTTGGTCCAATGGGATCAGCACCCGCTGGATCCCACGGATCTTCTGTCCCATCGGGCTGGGATCCACTGGGTGCCTGGGGATCCACCCACTTGGTCCTATGGGATCAGCACCCGCTGGATCCCACGGATCTTCTATCCCATCGGGCTGGGGGTCCACTGGGACCCGGGGATCCACCCGCCGCAGCCCGATGGGGTCGGCACCCGCTGGATCCCACAGATCTTCTGTCCCATCGGGCTGGGATCCACTGGGTGCCTGGGATCCACCCACTTGGTCCCATGGGATCGGCACCCGCTGGATCCCACGGATCTTCTGTCCCATCAGGCTGGGGTCCACTGGGTGCCTGGGGATCCACCCACTTGGTCCCATGGGGTCAACTCACACTGAATTTCTCTCCCCCCTCTGGGACTGGGGGGATCAACTGTGACCTATGGGATCTACCCACCTGAGCTACATCAGATCTGCATGCACTGGATCCCTCTCTGCACCTTCCCCATTCATTAGGGGTCTGTAATGATTTCTGACCTTTTGGGATCCACTCACATGGGATTCTCTACCAGACTTGGTAGCCCCTGTGATCTCTGACCCTAGGATCTACCCACTTTTGCTGTCCTATGTGATCCACTTCATGAAGTGCACCTAAAGGCAATTAATCTTCTGCTTTCCCATTGGCTGGGGGATCTGTTGCAACATCTGGGATCTACCTGTTGTTATTCTCATGGGATACACTCATACTGTATCACTCAGATCCCAGCCCTTAATGGACTGGGAGGATCCATGGTGACTTTTGCCATTCCGGAATCTATGTTCTGGTGTTGGGATCTACCCACACTGGATTCCTCTGTTCTTCTATGCCTTGGCCTAGGGATCCTTCTGTGACCCCCAGGGATCTACCCTGACCTCCCTGCAAGGATCTACCCCTCATGCTAACTCTTGCAGGGATCCTCACACTCTTAAATCCCCTGTCACCTTGTGGAGATCTATGCACTTCTTTTGGGCTGGGAATCCACTCGGACCCCCAGGGATCCCATCACACCCAGATCCCATGTGACATTCCCTGGGAATCGGCCCTCATTAGATCACTCTATTAGGCTGGCAATCTATTTTGCCCTGATCGCCTGGGACTGTTGCTACACCTACTGTATCCCTCTCCCCATTGTTCAGTGTTTGGGCATCTACTCTCACTTCTGGGATCTGCGCGTCCTGTTTTGTTGGTGTCGGGGGGGATCTAGTCTGGATTAGCACTCTGGGTATCTTTTGCTCTGCTCCCCTCTCACTGGTTCTGTCCCAGAAGGGATCTACCGAGGCTCTTTGCCTCGGAGATCTAGCTCTGGTCTCTGCAGAAGGAGAATAATCTGGGGTGAGCCCCCACCATGTTCTCTAGCTGGTCTGGGGAGCTCCCCCAGTTGTGATCCACTATGACCTCTCACTACAGATCTAGCCACATCAATGGATCCCTCTGCACTCGCTTCTGGCTCATTGGGGGAATTCACACCAGTCATCTACCCAGGGGATACAGTGGGAAGGGGATCAGGTGTCTGGAATGGATCCAGGACATGGGGGGAGTGGCGTGTTGTGTCTTCCCCCAGCGTGGCGGGGGCGGAGTGAGAGACGGGTTGCTGGAATCCATTTTGGGAGATCCCTGGGATCTCTCCACTCACCAGATCCTTGTGCAGTCAGGCTAAATCTGGGGAAAGGGGGGGGAATTGCTCCCACTCCCGCATGTGTTGGGACAGGCGGAGGGGTCGCTCCCCCTATGTGGGGGGGGGCAGGGAGGGATGTGCAGGGTTGGTCGCTGCAGTGAGGGGGTGTGTGGGTGGGTGGACATTCCCACCCCCATGTCTGGGGTGGATCTTGGCAGTGGGGAGGGGGATTCCTGGCTTTTCCCTTCAGTGAGTGAATGCAGGAATCCTGGGGGGATAGCAAGGGGGGCGTCTTTACCCCCCTCTCCCATGTGCTGGGGGGAGATGGACAAGGCTGGATTTGTGTACGCCTGACCCCTGGGAATAAGTGGGGGTTTGGCATCTGGTGTCCCCCCCAGATGGGATGAGTTCACTGCAAAGGCCCCAGCCTGAGTTAAATCTAAGTCATGCGGTTATTTTGAGTGTGGGGGCTGAGCTGGAGGGGGGCGGGGGGGCCTGGATTGGGCTGTGTGTGTGGGGGAGGGAGCTGATTGTGGGGCTGGATCAGGCTGTGTGTGTGTGGTGGGGGGGGAGGGGGGCTGATCAAGGGGTCTGTATCAAGCTGTGGGGGGCTGGCTCTGGCTGGGGTGGGGCATGACCCAGGCTGGCTTGTGGGCCTGTGGTAGCTGATGCTCCTTGGATAGGGTCCCACCATGTGGGACTCGGTGCTTTGGGGGGCAGTGGGAGGGGCACAGTTGGGGGCTGCAGTGCGGGGCTGTTGTCCCATGGTTCATGCTCACTGCACAGGCTGGGAGTGTCTGAGAGGGGGCTAGATCCGGGGCCCCCTCGCCCTACCCCAGGGTCCCCTGGGTGGGCGGGCAGGCAGATCCGGGTCCTCCTGCTTGGCTGGTGTCTTGGGGGTGGGGGACAGCGGCCTGGCAGATTGACCCTTCCAAGCAGATCAGTCTGGGAGTTGGGGGGCTCCTATCTCACCCGTCCTTGCCCCTTGGAAGGGCTGGCTGTGGCATGGCTGACTCGGGGAGTTGGGAGCCTGTCCAGGCTGCTTACCGCCCCCCAATCAGACCCGGTTGGCTGGTGCTGGTAGCCCCCCCCCCCCCCCCCCGTCTGCCCTGTCTGACCCTTGGCGCTCGCCTCAGACGGACTGGATGCCTGGTGTCCTGGCCTCTGTCCCTGAGGTGGCCTCTCTCCGGCAGAGAGCTCGGGGGGAGTGTGACCTGGTGCCAGCTGCTGGGAACGGAGCCCCAGAGTCCTGGCTCTTCCCCCTTCCCCCCAACCACTTGACCCCACTCCCCCTCCCCCCCAGAGCTGGGGAGAGAACCCAGGAGTCTTGGCTCCCTGCCCCCCAATGCTGCGGGGAGTGGGGCACTCTACCCTGGCTCCAGTGCCCCATGTGGTGCTGGGGAGGGGAAGGGGCTCTGTGGCTGGAGAGGGGGTAGGATGGGGGGGAGGGTTTATGGCTGGGGACTGGGTGAGGTCTGGGGGCAGGGGATCTTAGTGCTGGGTGTTTTTTTGCGGGGGGGGGGGGGGGGGGCTGTCAGGCTGGGTCCATGGGCTGAAGGAAGCGGGTGTGAGGGAGTGGGGGAAGATCTTTGTGGGGAGGCTGGCTCAGGAGTTGGGGCTCTCGGGATGGAGGTCAGGTCCAAGGGTATCCTGGGGGGGCGGTGTCTAGGGGATGGATTTGGTATCTTTTGGGGGATGGGGCTGAGGGGTCAGATGGATGGGGGCTGGGGGTCTTGGAGGGTTCAGAGGTCTGGGGCCCTGGATGGGTGTGGATGGGGGGCTTGGGGTGGTGGGAATGGGGGGGTTGGAGGCATGGGGCTCCCGGGAGCTGGTCCAGGGCATGGTGCTGGGTTGTCTGGGGGGCAGCTCTCTCCCTGCATGGCCCCTCCCTCTTCTGAAAGGGCAGGTCTACCTCCCCCCAGTCTCTGGGCTGCTGCCCCGGGCTCCGCCCCCCACAGTAGGTCAGTTGGTCCCAGGAGGTATTAATAGCTCAGTGAGTCGCTCCCCAGGCAGCCCCCCAGCTTCACCCCCCCACGGTGTCTGTAGCTGCGGCTTCGAGACCATGGGCCTCCTCCCTCTGGCCGACCGGTAGGATCCATGCGCACCGCATCTCTAGCCTTTTACTGCTGGGGGGGTGCTCCTGGCCACTGGGGCGGGGGGGGGGGGTAATTGTGGAGATAGACGCTCCTTGGATTGGACCATTGACCCATTGGATGTGCCCCCCAGGACAGCTGGGAGGGGGAGCCCAGGGCTGGGCTAGCAGGGTGTGTGTGGAGGGGCACTGCAGGGGTGGGAGTGAGGGGAGCCCAGGGGTGGGCTAGCAGGGGGTGCGGGGCGGGAGTGAGGGGCACTGGGTGTCTGTGTGTGGAGGGAGCCAGGGGTGGGCTAGCAGGGGGTGCGGTGCGGGAGTGAGGGGCACTGGGTGTGTGTGTGTGGAGGGAGCCAGGGGTGGGCTAGCAGGGGGTGCGGGGCGGGAGTGAGGGGCACCAGCAGGGCTGCGGGGGAAGCCAGCTCAGTCAAACTCCCCTCCCCCGGCCTTGCCGCCCCCTCGAGTCCTTTCTGGGTGATGGAGGTAGCCTGTTGCTGGTGCCCCCCTGCTGCGCGGGGGACCCATGGGGGAGGCTGGTGCCCGGCTCCTGGGAGTCCCAGAGCTGGGGCTTGGTGGCCAAGGTGGGTCTGGGATAAGAATAAGGTCGGGGGGACCTGAGCCGGGCTCTGGCATTTCCCCTGCCCGTATCCGGGGCTGAGCCTGCACCCGGCTCTGCCCACAGGACCCCTGTGGGCATCCAGAGCCATGGAGGGCGGGTGTATGTAGAGCTATCTCCTCACCTGTGCCAGCTGGGAGCACCTAGAGGGGACAGGGAGTGAGGGGAAGGGGCTGCTGCTTGCTCAGGTCCCCCTCAAAGTCCCCCGCAAAAGGGCAGTGATGGGTAGATGGTGCAAAGCCACTGGAGCCTACTCCCCTCCCAGAGCCAGGGAGAGAACCCAGGAGTCCTGGCTCCCAGCCCCCACCTGCTCTAACCACTAGCCCCCACTCCCCTGCCAGAGCCAGGGAGAGAACCCAGCCCCCTCTCTAACCAAAGACCCCACTCCCTGCCAGGACAGGTGAGCTGCCAGGTGCTTCAGTAGCCCTGGGCTGGGGTTGGCCTGGCACAAGCCTGTGCGGTAGGTGCCCTGTGTGCTGGGGGGCAAGGCTGCATAGGGCTGGATTTGTGCCCTGGCCCCAGCAGGTGGCTCAAGCCAAAAGGATTCTGCAGATACCTCCATATGGTGAAGGAAGGGGAAGCAGGCGGCCTGAGTCGCCCCCCAGTGGGGCCAGCGCTGACAGCTGGGGGAGAATGCCCCCTGCTGAATCCCGGCCCAGCTCCCTGCAGCACGGCCCCGCCTTCCGGGAGAGCGCCCCTTGCCGAGCCCCCTGCCCACAGCATGGCGCCCCTAGTGCCCGGCCCTACCCCCTGGGGACAGCACCTCCTCCTGAGCCCCCTGCCCCACAGCACGGTGCCCCCCAGAGTCCAGCCATGACTGCCAGGGGAGAGTGCCTCCTGCCCTGCTTGCTGCAGCACCCCCCAGCGCCCGGTCTTGCCTGCCAGGGGAGAGTGCCCCTGCCCAGTCCCCCACCCCGCAGCCCCCTGCCAAGCCCCATGCTTGGCTATTGCTATCCTGTGCTTCTCTGTGCTTCCACCCACTGTTGCCCTCAACCGTGGCTGATCCTTCCCCCATGTACTGACAGTGGAGCAGCAATTGGAGTCTGTGGGTATTTCTCCAGCCCCCAACCAATTGGAGGGATGTGAACTGCCCCCGGTGTCACAGCTGGGTGTTACTCCTGGAGCCTACTGATGGCAGCAGGTACACTTTGCTAATTCACCATCACCGTGGGACCATCCAACTGCTGGGATCATCCTGGGACCCCTTCTGTGCTGTCAGTAACCCTCCTGGAGCTGACCCCCTGCCAGAGGCTCCTTCCAGAATCCCAAGCCTCTCACTAACCTTGGCTCCTCCCACATGCCCCAAGCTCCTCCCAGAGTCAGCTGTTCAGGCATCGCCATAGTAACATCAAATGCCCATGAGCCATCGCTAGTCTTCAGAGTTAATGGGGCAGCATTTCAGTCCTTCCACCCATCAGCTACTGTGCCCCTTTCCTGGTGAGGGCCCCAACCCGAATTCCCCTGCAGCTGACCCTTTGCAGGAGACATATGGGTCCAACCCCACCCCCAGGTGTTCCCTGTGGTCCATGAGTCTGATACCGGGGGGGGGGGCAGGGGGCACCATGCTGGCTGGCCTGTAGGGCTGATTCGGGGGGCACTGGCTGGTTGACCTGTGGGGTCTGATCTGGGGGGTCACTGGCTGTCCCAGGGGTCTGATGTGAGGGGGCACCAGGCCAGCTGACCCCTGGGTTTGATGTGGGGAGCACTGGCTGGCTAGCCATGCTGCGGGGTGACTAATCCATCCGGGTTGTCCATTCCCGGGGTGTAACGTGAGACACATGCTGGGGTGGGAGCATCGACTCCGTGCATAGTCCCAGCCCCGACCCCGACCTACTTCTGCTTGGCATGGCCCTTAGCCGGGGAGCAGGGTAGGGGGCTCATGGTTAGTAAATTTCCTTAGACTCTTTCCTCTAGACTTTTTCCCCAGCTGCCCTGCCCCAGAGGTGACTGCATCCCAGCACCAGGGCAGCCCTCCCTGTGTACCTGATCTGGTGTTTCAGGCTGTGGTGTCCTCTCCCCTCTGTGCAGCGGCCCCACCATGGATCGGATGAAGAAGATCAAGAGGCAGCTCTCAATGACCTTGCGGGGGAGCCGGACGGCTGAGAAGAACCTCAATGAGCAGATCAACATCGAGGAGAACAACAGCAGTGACACCGGTGAGCCCCTCCCCCAGCTGGGCCCGACGCGGACCCTGGTGCCCGGGGCAGCTCCGCCCACTCTGGTGCCTTCCCTTGAGACCTTTCTGTGCTGGGTGTGGACGGGATCTGGACTGAGACCTTCCCTTTAAGCTGGCTCTTGCTGTGAGAGCACCTTTAAGACATTTGAGGGGCCTGGAGGCATTAACTGCCCCTTTAAGGTGTTCCACTTACAAGACAGTGCCTTAAAAGGGTCTGTGCACAAGGCCACCCCTTTAAGGCTTTCTGCAGGCATAACCGCCCCTTTAAGGTGTTACTTGAGCATGGCTGTCTTTTTAACATTCCCAGTGGGTGTTATGGCCTCTTTAAGACGTCCCTTGGTGTGATGGACCCCTAAAGGGTCCGGGGATGTGGCTGCCCCTTTAAGACCTCCCTGGCTGTGCCTATGTGGTGGTCTCTGGGCATGGCCGTCCCTTTAAAGGCTGCCTCCTCTTCCCTCCTCACCCCACCCTCTCCATTGCTGGTGGCCCAATTGGGAACCAGCCTAGGCAGCGATTAGGTGGGCTCCATAGAGGTGGCCAATGGCCAGGTGGAACATACCATCCCACTTCTGCTGTAGGGGTGTGACAGTCGGGTCTCACATCCATTGGACCTGACCAAAGCCCCAAATGGGGGTGTTTGAGCCAGGTTGGGCAGGGCTGTGGGCCCGGACTCCTCGGTTCTCTCCCTGGCTCTGGGGGGGGAGTGGGGTCTGTTGGTTAGAGCAGGGTGGGCTGGGAGCCAGGATGCTGGGGGCATTACTGATGCTGTCAAGGGTTAATTGGGAGGTCGGGATTAGGATGGGGGCTGAGTTCAGGAATGGGGACGGTTGGACCCCAGTGCTCTGGTTTGATGTGTGGGGGTGTCCATGGCCCCCCCACTGGTACGTCCCCCCCCGGCTGGTCTCTCCCGGATTTTGTTTCTGTTCTGTTGTATTTTTGTTTCTTCATTTTCTTTTTCTTTTCTTTTTTTTGTCTGTGTTTAATTTCTGCCCCCCCCATCTGCCCTGTCCTCCTCCCTTCCGGCTGTGTGACCTCTGTGACCTGGACCCCCCATGCACCCCCTTCCCTCTGGCTCTGTAACCCCCCGCATCTGCCCCTCCCCCTGGGCTGCATGATTCCCCCACATCTACCCCCCAACCCGCTCTGGCTGTTTGATCCCCTCCCCCTATCCTCCCAACCCCCCGAGCTGTGCCGCCCCCCCATCTATTCCCCTCTCTATATGGTCCCCCAACCCAACCCCCACATCTTCTCCCCTGGCTGTGTGACTGCCCCCCTCCCCCAATCTTTCTCTTCTTGTGGGCTGGGCTCCCCTGCGCCCCATGTCTCGTGCCCCCCAGGCCTGGCGGGGAAGAGCGGGCGTCCCTGGGGCGCCTCGCGCAGCGTCTATTCCTTCCTGCAGCGCCGGCCGCGCCCGGGCGTGACCCGCAGCCTGAGCGCCCACCTCGCCCGTGCCAGCCGACTAGGTGACTATGGAGGGGCGGCGCAGACCCCAGGGACCCCCCCGAGCCAGCCAGCTCCCCTTCTGTGGAGCCGATCACCGCTCGGAAAGAGGAATGGGGGCTAGTGGGTTAGAGTGTGGAGGAGGCTGTGAGCCAGGACTCTTGGGTTCTCTCCCTGTCTCTGGGTGGGCAGTGGGGTCTAGTGGTCAGAGCGGGGGGAACTCATGAGCTGTAGTGCTGGCGGAGTGGGGGGGTAACCAGCCCCTCCCCCTTTCAGTGGCTGTGGTTTGTTTTATTATGTGGGCAGCTGAGCAGGGCTGGCAGGATGCGGGGGCAGCGGGTGAGTGGCGGGGGAGCCCTGGGGGGTCGCTCTCAGAGTTCCAGACGCTTTCAGGGTGTGCTGGCCACTGCACGCTGAGCCCGCCTGGGTTTGCTGCCTCTGGCTGCCTGGCAGTGTTGGGGGGGTCGGGGCCTCCAGCAGGGGGCGCTGTGGTGAGGGCTGGCGGGGGGGGCGTGCTGTGTGTGTTGATGCTGGCTGGGGTGCTGGCAGTGCAGTGTCTCCAGCAGGGGGCGCTGTGGGGTCTCTGGCAGGGGGTTCTGTGGGGGGGGCAGTTGGGGGGTCTCTGGCAGGGGGAGCTGTGGGGGGGCCGGCTGGGGGTCTCCGTCGTCCCGGTAACGCCCCCTCTGCTCTCCCTCCCGCCCGCCCCCAGAGATGGTGCAGGAGGACGTGAAGATGGGCTCCGACGGGGAGAGCGACCAGGCGTCCGGCACCTCATCCGACGAGGTCCAGTCCCCCGTGCGGGTCCGCATGCGCCACAGCTCGGCCCGCAAGATCTCCTCCGAGGTGGGGGGGGGCGGCCGGGCTCCGAGGGGACTGGGGCGAGATCCTGGGGGAGGGTGGCAGGAGGGTTGGGGGGATGGTGGGGAGAGGGGGTCAGGGACCCAGGGGTGGGTGGAGGTGATATGCAGGGGGAGGATGAGGGCTGTGGGGGGAAGAGGTCGCAGGGGGTCACCGACCGGAGGGGGGTGGTCGCTGATTGTGCCCGTGACCCCCATCCCTGCACCCCCCAGGACATCAACAAGCGGCTCTCGCTGCCGGCCGACATCCGCCTGCCCGAGGGCTGCCTGGAGAAGCTGGCACTGAATAGCCCCTTGTTCGACCAGCCCCTCAGCCGGCGGCTGCGCCGCGTCTCGCTGGTGAGAGCCTGTCCCCCGGTGCCCCCCGCGTGTCCCCTGGCCAGCCCCATGGTGCCCCCATCCTGCCCCCCAGACCCCCACCCCCAGTGTTCCCTCACCGGTGCCTGCCCTACGGTGTCCCCTGGCTGCCCCCCAGCTGACCCCCTGCCCCACGGCCCCCCCATTCCCCCCCCGCTGGGAGCCAGCGCCCCCCGGCAGGCGTCTCACGGCTGGTCTCTCGCCCGCAGTCGGAGATCGGCTTCGGGAAGCTGGAGACCTACGTGAAGCTGGACAAGCTGGGAGAGGTGGGAGCTGGGCCCCGGGGGGGGGGGGGTGGGTGGGTGGGGTTCTGTCTCAGGAATCCTGACCCTAATGCCGCCCCCACCTCAGATCCAAGCCAGGGGATGAGATGGGGAGGGGGAAAGTGACTGGGGGCGGGAGGGGCCAGGAGCTGGGCCATGGGGCTGGGGAGAGGATGGGGGATGGGACTGTGGGGTGAGGGGGAAGGGCTGGGGGGTGATGGGGCAGAGATCAGGGGGCTGGACTGGAGGCCACGGGCCAGGGAAGGAGGGCAAGTGGCTGGTTAGGGGTTGGGGCAGGAGGGGCCACCCAGCTGTGACCTCCAGTTCTGCCCCCCCCCCCCCTTCACTGCCCCACAGGGGACGTACGCCACTGTCTACAAGGGCAAGAGCAAACTGACCGATAACCTGGTGGCGCTGAAGGAAATCCGCCTGGAGCACGAGGAGGGGGCGCCCTGCACGGCCATCCGCGAAGGTACCTGCTCGGGGGGCGGGCTGGGGGACAAGCCGGAGGGCAGGCAGGGGGACAGGCTGTGGGGGTGCTGTCATGGAGTCCTCGGGGCGATGCACTGGAACTGCTCCCTACGAAGCCAGGCGGGACTCGGGGGGACCCTTCTCTCTTGGAGCTACTGTCCCCAGGGCACGAAGCTTACGCAGCTTCCACCTTCCTGGGGCTGACTCCGGGGCATTCAGCCTCCCCTGCCCCACCGTGCGCTTCCCGCAGCAAGTCCACATGGGGCGGGGTCCTGGGGGAGCCAGAGGGTCCTGCCCCCCAACTCCACAGTCGGACGGGACTCTCAGCCAGTGGGGAAAACAGAAGGTTTATTAGCTGACAGGAACATGGTCTAAACCAGAGTTTGTAGGTACAGAGACCAGGACCCCTCAGTCAGGTCCGTCTTGGGGCCAGGGCGGTCAAACCCCGGGTCTGGGCCTCCCTCTCTTCCCCCCACAGCCAGCTCCAAAACTGAAACCCTCCAGCCCTTCCTCTGGCCTTTGCCTCTTTCCCCAGGCCAGGAGGCCACCTGATCTTTGTTCTCCGACCCCCTCAGTTGGCACCTTGCAGGGGGGGCCCAGGCCATCAAGAGACAGGGTGTCGGCCATTCTCTGTGCAGACCCCATCACACTGGCCCTCTAGGGCTCTGCAACAGTCGCACCCACTTATCCCCCCACCCAGATACTTAAGAACTGCCTAGGGGAACCTGAGGGACCCCCACCATATTCAGAGAGAACATTAAGAACAGTCCCACTTCGTCACAGGTGTCGGGGGAGTAGGCTGTGGGGGTGCCAGGGGGGCAGGCTGGGAGGTGGGCCGGAGGTGCTGGGGGACGCCGGGGGGAGCAGGCTGGGGGGTGTTATAGGGGGCAGGCTGGGAAGACTGGGGGACAGGTTGTTAGGCGGGCTGGAGGGACCAGAGGCCAGGAGGTGGGCCGGGGAGTGGGCTGGAGATACTGGGTGGCAGGCTGGGGGGCGGGCTGGAGGTGCTGGGGGATGCCGGGGGGAGCAGGCTAGGGGGCTGTGGGGCTGAGATTCACTCGACCTGCCCCTCCCCCCCCCACCTCCCAGTGTCCCTGCTGAAGGACCTGAAACACGCCAACATTGTCACCCTGCACGACATCATCCACACGGAGAAGTCGCTGACCCTGGTCTTCGAGTACCTGGTGAGTGGGGGGCTGGGGGCGGCTCAGGGGGACCCCGGCGTCCGAGTGGCACTAACCCTGCCCTGCTCCCGCAGGACAAGGACCTGAAGCAGTACCTGGACGACTGCGGCAACCTCATCAACATGCACAATGTCAAGGTGAGTGTGGGGAGGACGGGGGGGCTCCTGGGGCCCCCCAGGGCCAGGCTGATGGCGTCTCTCCGTCCCCCCGCAGCTCTTCCTCTTCCAGCTGCTGCGGGGCCTGGCGTACTGCCACCGCCAGAAGGTGCTGCACCGCGACCTCAAACCCCAGAACCTGCTCATCAACGAGCGGGGCGAGCTCAAGCTGGCCGACTTCGGTGAGCCCCAGAGCCCCCCTGAACCCCCAACCACCCCCAAACCCCCACCCTGCCCCCCAGAACCCGCTCATCAACGAGCGGGGCGAGCTCAAGCTGGCCGACTTCGGTGAGCCCCCCTGAACCCCCAACCACCCCCAAACCCCCACCCCGCCCCCCAGAACCTGCTCATCAACGAGCGGGGCGAGCTCAAGCTGGCCGACTTTGGTGAGCTCCGGAACCCACCAGCCCCCCGGAACCTCCCAACCACCCCTGAACCCTACAACCACCCCCCAGACCCCGCTCAGCAATGAGCGGGGAGAGTTCAAGCTGGCCGACGTCGGTGAGCCCCCCAGCCCCCCCCCCCAGAACCTGCTCAGCAACGAGTGTGGTGAGTTTAAGCTGGCCAACTTCCGCGAGCCCCTGAACCCCCAGCCCCCCCTGACTGGCCCCCAGCCCCCCAGTGCCAGCCCACTCTCTCTGTGCCAGGTCTGGCGCGGGCCAAGTCCATCCCCACCAAGACGTACTCCAACGAGGTGGTGACGCTCTGGTACCGGCCCCCTGACATCCTGCTGGGCTCCACCGAGTACTCCACGCAGATCGACATGTGGTGAGCCAGGGAGTGCCACGGTGGCTGGTGCCATGCTTGCCTGGCCTGGGACCCTCCTCCTGCCCCACCTGCTGCTCCCCTCCCGCCCCTGCTCCTCCTGCCCACCCACCCTAACCCCGCTTCTCCTCCCACCCCATACCAGTCCCCAGCCCCCTTCTGCTCCCCCTCCGCCCTTTCAGGACGCCCTTCCTCTCCTCCTGCTCCCAGTCCAGCTCCCCTATCCGGGCCTGGCCTCTCCTCCCCCCCCCCCCCCACTCTCTAACCCTGTGGGGACCCCTTGGATGCCACACCCGAACTGCTGCCCCCTCCCCCAGGAGCTCCCCATCCCCCACGCAGTCCCCAGCTCCCCACCCCACTCTGCCCAGTGGGGCCTGCTCCGTGACACTGACCCCCCCGCACCCCGCCATTCTGGTGCTTTAGACCAGCCCGGGCGGGGGGGCAGGTCCCCTCCTGCAGCCCAGGTGGTTTTGCTGTCAGTAGCGCTGGGGTGGGGGTGCCGTGCCCCTGAGCGCCCACGGGAACTGGGTGGGGGCTGTGCCAGGGAGACCCCCCCCCCAAATTCTGGGTGCCCTGACCCCAGCGCCTCTTCCCCCAGGGGCGTGGGCTGCATATTCTACGAGATGTCCACAGGCCGCCCGCTCTTCCCCGGCTCCACCGTGGAGGAGCAACTGCACTTCATCTTCCGCATCCTTGGTGAGAGGGGGCTCTCGGTGGGGCTCAGCGGGGGCTATTGGGGCGCTCGGCGGGGCTCAGCGGGGGGTGCTGTGCTGCGGGGAGCATGGTCGGAGGGTGCCATGCTGCAGGGGGTGTTGTGCTGCGGGTGGGGGGGCGCGTGTGTTGCAGTCATGGGGGGCTGTGCTCTGGAACAGGACTTTGGGGGACCCTCCCGTCTCGGAGCAGACTGTCGTCCGGGCAAGACGCTGCCCCAGCTTCCTCCTTCCTGGGGCTGACCCCGGAGCATTCAGCGTCCCCGTGCGCTTCCCGCAGCGATTCCCCCCCGGGTCGGGCTCCTGCCCCCCGACTCTGCAGCCAGCTGTGACTGTCAGCCAGCCAGGAACACAGAAGGTTTATTAGACAACAGGAACACGGCGTAGAACGGAGCTTGTTAACTTAGAAATCAGGGACTTTCAGCCAAGTCCATCTTGGGGAGTCCTGGGCCAGACGCCCTGGACTCCCCGCCTCTTCCAGTCCCCCCAAGCAGACTGCCCAGCTTCCAGGCACCCCACCTCAGACAGCCCCATTGCTTCTCCTTGTCTTTGTCTCGCTTCCCGGCAAAGAGTCACCTGGTTGCATCCCCCTCCTGGGTCTCCGGTTATGAAGGTAGGCCATCGCCTACCTGCAGGCAGCTGGAGCCACCTCACCTGCCCCCCCGAGGGTCTCAGCTAAAGTCTCACACCCCTATTCCCACCACTTAGGCATTGGAGCAACACACAGGGAAACCGAGGCACACACAATATTCATACAAAACAATAAAACTCAGAGGCTCACACACAACATAACAAGGGAAAATCCCCACATCATCCTCACTTCAGGAGGTGGGTGGGGGCTCAGCAGGGATCACCGTGCTGCAAGGGGAGGGTGGGGGGGGCTCAGCAGGGGGTGCTGTGCTGCAGAGGGTGGGCGGGGGGCTCCACGGGGCCCTGTCGTATTCTCACCCTATCCCCTCTGCCCTCCACCCAGGGACCCCCAACGAGGAGACGTGGCCGGGAATCCTGTCCAACGAGGAGTTCCGATCCTACAACTACCCCAAGTACCGGCCCGAGGCCCTGCTCAATCATGCGCCCAGGTCAGCCCTGGGGCTGCTGCATGCGGGGGGTCCCAGGGGCTGCGAGGGGAGGGCCGGGGGGCTGGATCCTCCCGGGGGGGCTGGATGCTCCTGGGGGCTGTGGGGGGAGGACCAGGGGGGTAGGATCTCCCTGGGGGCTGCGGGGGTGTGTGTGTAAATCCTCCTGTGGGTTTATGGGGTCTCCTTTTGGGCTGACATTTCCCATGTGCCCTGTGTAGGCTGGACAGTGATGGAGCCGACCTGCTGGGCAAACTGCTGCAGGTGAGAGACGGTGGGTCGGGAGGGGCTGGGGTACCTTGGCTTGTAGCGTGGGATCGGGGGTGGGGGATTTGGGGGTTATGGGGGTGCTGGTGTGTCTGCCCCCTGGGGCGTGTCCAGCCCTCTGACCACCCTCTCCCGGGGGCGTGTCTCGGCAGTTCGAGGGGCGGAAGCGGATGTCAGCGGCCGAGGCCATGGGGCATCTCTTCTTCCACTGCCTGGGCGAGCGCGTCACCAAGCTCCCGGACAGTGAGTGACCCACGGGGGGGGCTTGGCGCAGGTTGTGCTGAGTTGGGGGGGGCTCGGGGCAGGTTGGGGTGCCGGAGGTGGCGGGGGGGCTGAGTTGGGCGGGGCCGGGGGGCTTGGGGCAGGTTGGGGTGATGGAGGTGGCGGGGGGGCTGAGTCGGGTGGCACTAAGATGGGCAAAGAGGAACATTATGAGTTGGGTGGGGACTGGTTTGGGGGTGTACAGACTCGGGCGGAGCTGAGGGAATTCAGAGTGGGGTCAGGGCTGTGGGGAGCTGTAACTGCCCTCCGTGATCCCTCTGCCACCGCCCCCCCTCCGTGTCTCCACAGCCACGTCCATATTTGCACTAAAGGAGATTCAGCTACAGAAGGAGACAGGGCTGCGCTCGGCTTCCCTGCCTGACTCAGGTGAGACATGGCCCCCCAGCCCCCCCAATCGCCCCCTCAACACTGCCCTGATCCAACCGCAGCTCCTCCCTGCCCCATTCAGGTGAGACATGGCCCCCTGCGGCCCCCAGCCCCCCACTGACCCACTCACAGCCCCTCCCTGCCCAACACAGGTGAGACATGGCCCCCCAGCCTCCCCTGCAGCCCCTGACCCCCCCCGACCTACCTACAGCCCCTCCTTGCCTGACTAAGGTGAGACATGGCTCCCCACATCCCCCCTGCAGCCTCCCCAACACTCCCCTGACCCACCCACAGCCCCTTCCTGCCTGACTCAGGGGAGACCCCGCCCACAACTCCCCCTGCTGACCCCTCTGCCCACACAGATGTGCTCCCCAAGCCCTCTTTTCCCCCCCCGCCCCGACTTAACGTGCCCTCCAGCGCCTGACTGCTGACACTGGTCTGTTCTGGGGGGCGGCTAATTCACCTCTGACCTACCCCTAGCTGGGGCCCCCCATCAGGGGGAAGAGGGGACCACCTGCTGCAGCCCTGCTAGGGCCCTTCCCGCTCAGGATGGGGGTGAAGCTTCCCCCTTGAAGACTTCCCCCCCGGGCCCTGCTCCCCCCGCCCTGGCTGCGCGGTGAACGCTCTCTCCTCTCCCGCAGGGGGCGCCGCCTTCCGGGTAGTGGACACTGAATTTTAGCCTTCGGGTCAGGTACTCCCCCCCCCCCCCCCACATCCCTCCTCCCATGGCCCCCCCCCCAGCTCTCAGCATGGCCCCCCATCACCGCCACCCCCCTCAAGTTTCCTCATCCGGACCTCCTCCCCCAGCTGGGAGCACATGGGGCACCCTGCTCCTTATCACCCCCAATACACACCCGCCCCACGGGCACTGTATTGGCTGTAGCAGGATGGGCGGCATGGGGGGCATAGGCTGGGGGTGGGTGGGGGGCAGTGTGGGGGGAATCCCAGCAGCGGTGGGGAGGCCGCTGTCTCTCTAATCCTTTTGCTCCCCCCCACAGTGAACGGGCAGAACCGACGGCCCAGCTTACTGTTGTGACCCTGCCGAGCCACAGTGACGTGGGAGGGGCAGGGGCTGGACTGACATAAACCTGCCCCCCCCGCCCCGCCCCCCGCCGGGACTCTGCCCCTTTGGGTTGGACGCCGCCTTCGGGGATGGGACTCGGGCCGTGCCCTGGGGCTGGAGGGGCCCGATCCCCTTCCGGGGGGGGTGGCGCCGGCTGGACGGCAGATGCCCCCCCCATGTTGTTTAAGTTTTATTTTTTCAAGGCAATATTATAAATATAGAGAAATAATCTATAGCCCCCCCCTCGCCGGGAGGGATGGGCATGGGGGGGGCAGCCCCCCGGAGTTATGTTTCCATGGAGATGTGTTTGATTCTGCCCCCTCTGTGGGGGAGGGGGCCACAACCCCTCCTGTATCCCCCAGGTTGCAAGGTGGGGGGGTTGATCCAGGGGGTTATATTCTGTCACTCGCCCCCACCCCAAATCCTCCTCTCCTGCCACCCAGCACCCGCTGAGCTGTGGGGACAGAAGTCTTCCAGATATGGTGGGACCGGGGGGGGGGCTGCTGTTACAGACATGTGAATGGGGGGGGTGTACCCCAGATGCGGTAGGTCCCTTTGCAGCAGTGTGTGTGTGGGGTGCCCGACAGTCTGCAACCCCTCCGCATTCGAGTGATGTGTCCCTGGGGAGTCCCCTTCCCTTCCCTCCCCGAACCCCAGCATGTCCCCTTCCTGCAGGGCTTAGCTCCGCCCCCACGTCCTGCTGGGTCGGCATGTGGGGTGAACACTGGCTGACGCCAGTGAGTTCAGTGGGGCGGCTGCCAGCTCCCCTTCCCCACTTAGTACTCAGGGCTCACGTGGGGCCAGCTGCACCTTTCTCCCCACCTTACTTTTGGTACTTGGCCCTTACTCTGTTCCTACTCCCCTGTTACTCAGCTACTACTCCCATGTTACTCAGTCCTTAGTCTAGCCCTGTTTCTGTGTTACTCAGCCCTTACTCCTACAGTACTTGGCCCTTACTCTGTCTCTATTTCCATGTTACTCAGCCCTTACTCTGACCCTACTTCCATCTTACTCAGCTCCTACTCTCAAGTTACTCAGCTCTTACTCTGCCCCACTCATGTTACTCTACCCCTATTCTCATGACACTCTCCTCCAACTCCCATGTAACTCTTCCCCACTCCCATGTTACTCAGTCCCTTAGTCAGGTCCTACTCACACAATACTGTCTATACTCCCATATTACTCAGCCCTTACTTGACCCCTACTCAGATGATACTTAGCTGCATTCAGTCCTTACACAAATGTTACTTGGCCCCTACTCACATCTTGTTCAGCTCTTACTTGGCCCCTAGTCAAATCTTACACCGTCCCTTGTCAACCCCTAGTCAAATCTTACACAGTCCCTTGGTGCCTTATTTGGCTCCTATTCAAATGTTACTCGGCTCTCACTCAACCCCTCCTGAGATCTTACTCGGTCCCTCCTCAGCTGTTACACAACTGTTAGCCTGTAGTCAGCCCCTAGGATGCTCCTGGCTCAGCCCCTCCTCAGTCACTTCCCAGACTCTTTGCTCAGTCCTTGCTCCCGTCCCTAGTCAATACTTAATCCTTATTCAGATGTTACTCCACATCCTCTCACTCCTAACTCAGCCCCTAATCGACTGTTACTCTCTACTCAGTGCTTAGTCCATGCTCAGGTGTTACTTGGCCTGGTCTGCCTTCCCTCGAACATTATTCTGTGGTTACTGAGGTCCTACTCACCTGTTACTCCAGTCCCTGCTCAAACCTGACAGTCTTTATTCAGACATTACTCCATCCTTACTTGAGCTTTACTCTGTCCTGAGCTGGTTGCTCACACATTACTTGGTCCTTACTCCATAAATCCAGAAGGGGGTCCGAGTATCATGGGGTGATCTGAAGTAACAGAAATGAAATTCACTAGGCCACAGCGAGGGGGAGTAGGAAGAATTTTGACCTGGGCATGCGGGACGCTCCCAGGGTGACGCTGAACCCCCAGGGTGCCACAGCCGTGAAAATGGCTGGTGCAAGGCTAGGACGGTGTGGGCGAGGAATTTCCATCGCAGACAGAGCCTGCGCCCAGCGCTGGCCACCTGTGTTGTAGACCACGCAGACTGAGGTGGGCTCCCCGGTCTCTCCGTAAATCCTTGGGGAGGACAAGGAGGGGCTGGAGCAGCAGTGAGGGGCAGACACCCTGGCTAGTGGGATGCTCTTGCTGACTCAGGACAGGATGGGCCTGAGCTCCCGGGGTAGCAACACTAGCTGCGACTGGAACTACTGGCCCGGG
Organism: Natator depressus; assembly: GCF_965152275.1. Classification (NCBI taxonomy): domain Eukaryota; kingdom Metazoa; phylum Chordata; order Testudines; family Cheloniidae; genus Natator; species Natator depressus. Next base: position 21,881,441 of record NC_134256.1, on the reverse strand, counting down.
CAGCCCATCCAGTCCTGGGCGTTTACTCGTATGATACTCGGCCAGCCCCTAATTGATCTGGTTTTAGTTTTTACCCAGTCTTCAGTCCAATGTTACTCTGGCCAGACATGTTACTCAGTCACTGCTCTGGATTTACTCCATCCCTACTCCTGTTACCCTGCCTGTACTCAGCTGTGAGTCCCTACCCAGCCCTTCTCAGTCTTAGCCTAGATATTGCTCTGTCTTTACTCAAATGCTGCTCCACCCCTGCTAAGTCTTATCTTAGATGTTACCAGCCCTAATGCAAATGTTACTTGGTCCTTCCCCAAACAGTACTCCATCCTTACAGTCCCAATTTAGTTGTTGTTTAGTCCTTACTCAGAGTAATCTGACCGTACTAAAATGTTACTACCACCTTACTCAAACACTACTCCATTGTTTCTCAAATGTTACTCAGTCCCTAGACAGTCTTACCCTTAGATATTACTTATTTTTACTCAAAAGTTATTAAATCCTTACTCAGTCCTGAATCAAATGTTACTTGGTCCACACCTAGCCCTTATTTTGGCTTAGTTGATTTGCTACTCCTTCCTTACTCAAATGTTACTCGGTCCCTTTCCAGCACCTGCTCAGTTGTGGGTACTCAGTCCTTAATCAAACACTACTCAGCTACTACTCTGTCCTTACTCGTTACTCAGGCAAATCCCTCCTTGTCCCTGCTCTAGTCCAGCACTGCTCAGGATTGGATCCTGCATCCCCTTCCAGCTCCATCCTGCATCCTCCTGCCCTGCACTCCTTGATGGACCCCGGCCAGGCTGTCCCGCCCAGAGGGCTCTGTGTGCTCCTGGCTCCCCCTAGTGGCTAGGAAGGATCAACTGCAGTTGGAAGGGCCAAGCCTTTAACTCAGGGGTAAAGGCCGGGGGTTGGAACCCTGCTGTGGGAGTGTCAGTTTAAAGGCGGACCCTATATCCCCCAGGCAGTGCGCCCCCTCCATCTCTCTCTCTATATATTGTGTGTGTGTGTGTGTGCGTGTATATATGTACATATCTAGCTTTTTTTATATGCAGCATGTAGTGCTTGTGGGATGGAATGTCTTTCCCTGGAAGAGCCATACCCATAGTAATAAAAATGACGATACCCCCCCCCCCAGCTGAGCTGCAGCCACCTCTGGGGCGGGGCAGGGGGGAACGGCCTCCTGTAATGCTGCATGAGGAAAGCTCGGCCGCCGCTGAGATGTAGCCAGCTCTCCTCATGGATCAGAATGGTCCCCCCCCCCCATTCCCCTGTTCCCCCCTCTGCCCCCCCTGCTCTGACCCATAAGACTAAAGGAGTCGAAGTGAGAGTCCCTGGGCGGGGTGGTGGCTGTTTTCTCTTTCTCTGCTGGGCACCTGGCAAGGCTGGGGCCTGGGGAGTGTCATCGAGATGCTGTGGTGGGGGCGGTGCCAGTGGGGTGGGTCAGTGGGTAGGTTTGGTCTGGGATCCATTCCTGGCAGGTGGTGGGTTTTACTGTGGGGAACTGGATCCCTGTGCACAGAAGAGGGAGGGATCCCAGCTGTGAACCCTGCATGGAGGGGGAATCCCACATCAGATCCCTTCATGAGTAGGAGGGTGGGATCCTGGACAGGAGAGGAGGGGGCAGGGCTAAGAGCAGATCCCTGGTGGGGAGGAGGGAGGGATCCTAGAGTTGGATCCCTGCATGCAGAAGAAGGTGATCCCATAATGGATCCATACAGGTGGAGGAAAGAGGGATCTTGGAGAGTAGGGGATCTCAGAGGATCCCTGGGCAGTGAGGAGGAGGTTGCCAGAGTAGATCTGTGCATGAAAAGGGGGACCCTGGACTGGATTTCCATGCCTGGGGGGCCCTGCAGTGGTCCAGAGTGGATTCAGTAGGGATAGAGTCCCCTCCCCTGCCAGCTGTGTCCTCCGCAGCCCTGTAGATGGAGGTGGAGTCTCTGTGACAGGGGGGCTTTGGCTCAGCAGGAAAAGGGTTAATCTGCCTATACATATCAATGTTTGAGGGGGGAGGGCTGTATCTGAGCTGCGTGGGAGACGGAGCCTCCCTCGTTTTTTGTCTGGGGTGAGACTGTTCTGCACTCAATGTATGGAAATTATTAAAGTCTCCATGGAACCCAGGCATCCTGCGTCTTCATTCACCTTGCAGATGGGGGGAGTGGATGGTGGATCCTAACTATGGACCCACCTCCACTTGCTGAATCCAAGCTATGGGTCGCCTGCCCTGGGATCAGACCCACGGGCCCATGCAGCTCAGTAGCTCCTCAGGCCCCCCATCAGAGCCACAGGCCCATCGAGCTTGATATCCTGTGGCCCAGGCCCACACCTGTGAGCCCATGGGTTACGTGCTTTGCTGGAAGTTCTTAAAAACCCAGGTGGCAGAATAGAACCCAGGTGTCCGGGTCCTAGTCCCCCGCTCTAACCACCAGACCCCACGCCCCTCTGCCAGAGCCAGGGAAAGAACCCAGGAGTGCTGGCTCCCAGCCCCCCTGCTCTAACCACTAGACTCCACTCCCCTCCCAGAGCTGGGGAGAGAACCCAGGTGTCTGGGCTCCCAGCCCCCCGACCCCGCTTTAACCCGCCAGACCTGTGAGCATGTGGTCTGTTTTATTTTATGCCACACCAAACATGGTGTCTCTGCCGGCGACCTTTGCCACCACCAAGATGGCGGTGAAGGGGACCCCGGCTTTCTGGGGAAGGCGTGCTCTGCTCCCGCCTGTCACTCTCGACGTGGCGGTGCACCACACTCAGTATGGCCGACCGGGGCTTAACATGGAGTGCCACACTCAAAATGGCGGATTAAAAGCCACGAGGGACGCTTACCCTTTAGCCGCTTCCAACATGGCGGATCCCGGGCCCTTGCCCGTGCGCCTCACCCAAGATGGCGCCGGCCGGAAGCAGGTGAGCGAGGCCTCGGGGCGGTGACGGCGCAGGGAAGGGGGAGGGGCCCCAGCGTCGCCGCTTCCTGTTTCCGGTCGGGCCGGCGGGTGGGGGCGGGGCGCGGGCCATGGCGGCGGCAGGGGGGGTCCCGGGGCTCGAGGCCCAGCGGCGCGAGGTGGAGGCGGCGGAGCAGCGCGGCCTGCGGGCGGGGGAGCGATGGTGAGGGGCGGGGGCTGTGGGGAGGGGGGGCTAGTGCGGGGGAAGGGGCTGGGGGAGGGGGGCTAGTGACAGGGGGAGGAGCCTGGGAGGGGGTGGCTGTGGGGAGGGGGAAAGAGAAGGGGGCGGGGGAGGAGCCTGGGAGGGGGGCTAGTGGCGGGGGAGGGGCCTGTGGGGGTGGGGAGGGGGGCTAGTGGCGGGGGAGGGGCCTGGGGGAGGGGGAAAGAGAAGGGGGCGGGGGAGGACCTGGAGCGGGCGGGAAGGGGGTGATGGTGGGGGGCGGTTGGAGGAGGCCCTGGGGGGACCCGGTTGTGGGAGGGAGGAGTTAGGGTGGGGAGGAGGCTGGTGAGTCCTGGATCCCGTCTGTTGGTGCAGGCAGGCAGGCAGGCAGGCAGGCGGGCGGGGGCGGGGTGGGAGAAGGGGCTGCCATGGGGGGGGGGTTGGGTTTGGGGACTCGCCCCCGTGGCCGCCATAATGGTCCTTCCACCCTTGGGAAGGATCAGAGATGGGGGGAGGGGGAAGATGCCGGCTTACCTGAGATGCTTGTGGGTTCCCTGACCCCTATATCCCCCCGAGAATCCCCCAAGCCTACTATCACTGGGGTCCCCTATCCCGGGTTGCCTTATGCCCCGAGGAAGCTGGCTGCCCCCTGCCTCCCGCCTTGACCCCACCGGTTACCCCAGCCAGTGGCTGACCAGCCTCCTGGCCCCTTTTCGGCCCTGGGACTCGTCCCACAGGGTCAGGTGTGGACCCCAGCGTCGTGGGCAAACCCCAGCTCCGCTCGCACCGTCCCTCCCCCAGAAGGTTACAGTTGAGGCCAGTTAATTGTCCAGCTCACTGCTCAGAGCGGTCCCACAGTCTTGCTGGGCGGTGTTCTCCAGTTGCCCCGCCCTTGAGGTAGCTGCATCTCAGCATGGGTGACCCGTCCCCATGTGGCGTTTCCCCAGTGTAGGAGCCCTGCTAGGAAGTAGGTTGCAGCCAGGCAGAGCTGTCCTGGGACAGTCCCAGCAAGGGAGGGAGTGAAATTGGGGACAGGCCCCTTCAGCAGAAGTAGCTGATGTCACCACAGAACTGGGAAGTCCCGTCCCTGAATCCTGGACTCCCCAGGAAGCAAAGTTAGGACTTTCCCGGGCAGCAAGAGTTCACTGACTCATCTGCAAATGATTGTTCCCCCTGGGCTGAGATGCAGCCACCTCTGGGGTGGGGCAGCTGGGGAACAGCTGTACATAAGGGTGCACACAGATGGCTCACCCGGTGCTGAGATGCAGCCACCTCTGGGGGGGGGGGGTGGGGTGACAACAGCTGCACATAATGAGGGACAGCAATTTAATAAAGGAAAAGAGAGAATCCTGAACCCAGCTGGGACGGAGAAGACTTTCTCTGGTTAGGGATTGGCCAGGATGCCTGGGTTCATTCTTTCCTGGTGGGAGCGATGTGAAGAGCCCCCCTCCCCCGCTTGCTCCCTTGGCTCTGGCAGGAGGATCGGGGGGGGACAATCATGGTGGGGGGGGCAGGGCCGAGCAGGGCAGATTAAGTGGCAAAAAGGGAACAAGGGCAGGGGGGTCAGTGGGTGCGTTGCCATAAGATTAAACAGTGGTCTAGGTGTAGCCCCAGGGGAGCGGGGGGGCTGCAGGCATCTGGGGCGGGGCTGAGCTGCAGCTGGGTCCATTCCCCCCCCCGCAGGTACCTGCTGGAGAATCATTGGTACCAGCAGTGGAAGGAGTACGTGGAATCGGGCGACCAGAACTCCAGCTCCTTCCCTGGGCACATCAACAACTCGGAGCTCTTTGAAGGTACCCGACCACCAGGCTGGGAGCCAGGACACCTGGGTTCTCTCCCAGGCTCTGGGAGTGGAGGGGCGTGGAGTCTAGTGGTTTAGAGCACAGAGTATGCAGGGCTAGGATGCCTGGGTCCTTTCCTGGCTCTGGGAGGGGAGTGGGGTCTAGTGATTAGAGCAGGAGGTGGCTGGGAGCCAGGATGCCTGGGTTCTCACCGTGCACTGGCAGGGGAGCGAGGTTTGCTGTCCTGTAGCAGTGAGTTCCAGAGGTGAATTCCCTGGGGTATTTAGAGAACGTCGTCATTCTGGTAGCCTGCAATAGCAAGTTGGCTGTTGGTGCTGCCCCGGCTGGCTAACCTTTCCCTTGCCCCCCAAGACCTGGAGTCGTTCCGGCTGAAGGAGCGGCTGGTGGAGTCCGAGGAGTATGTGCTGGTGCCCGAGGACGTGTGGAACAAGCTGGTGAGCTGGTACGGGCTGGAGCATGACCAGCCGCCCATTGAACGCAAGGTGAGGGCCGGGTGCCTGCCTTGGAGGGGGCATCCTCGGGCGCTAGGGAATGGGGGCCAGGCGCGGGGGGTGGGGTCGCATGCCAGCCCCCGGAAGCGCGTGTGATCCTGGTCAGGCTGCTTGGGCGCTGGCGACAGGACATGGAGAAGCTCATGAGCCCCCCAAACTCTCAGGCTCAGTGTCCATAGGGTACCATGATCCTCTCTGCCTAGGCCCCCTGCCTCTGGCAGCCAGGGTGTGGAAGGTGCCAGGGCAGGATGGCGCCCCCTTGGCTGGCTCACAGCCCCCATCTCTCGCCGGCAGGTGGTGGAGCTGCCCAGCACGCAGAAGGTGGAGGTGTACCCGGTGGAGCTGTATCTCTGCCCGCACAACGACCTGGACAGCCCTGTCACCGCCCAGTTCAGCCGCATGGACACCATCGGTAACCCAGGCGTCCGGGGGTGGGGGGGCTGAGCTGCTGTGGCTGTTGCGACCCCCCCCCCATCATCAGAGCCCTGCAGTGGGGGGTCCTGCGGGTTAACATTCCCCTCCCCACAGACGCGGTGCTCCAGGAAGCCCGGGGCCAGTTTGAGGTGCCCCCTGAAGACGAGACCAGGCTCTGGGTGAAGAACTCGGATGGATCCTGCGAGCGGCTCCGGAACATCCACATGACAGTGCTGGATGCCTGCCTCAGCATGGGGCAGGTAGGAGCTGGGGGTGCTGTGGGGCGGGGAGCAGGGTGGGGGGTTGGGCAGAGGGTGCTCTCCCCTGGCAGTCAGGGCTGGGCACTGGAGGGGGGGTGCTGTGCTGCGGGGAGCAGGCAGGTGGGTTTAAAGAACTCAGCGGCCCCTCGTCTACCGCAGGTGGTGATAATGGAGACGCGAAACAAGGACGGAACCTGGCCCAGTTCTCGACCCCACATCATGTGAGTGCCCCTTTCTCATGGGGAGGGGCGGAATGGTACCAGTATAACCCTGGTGCCCCGCCCCAGAGGTGGCTGCATCTCAGGCCTGGCTGAGCCATCCTCGTGTGGCGTTCTGTGTGGCTGTTTCCTAGCTGCCCCACACCAGAGGTGGTTGCATCTCTGAGCTGTCTCTCTACAGTGTTGTGTGTGGCTGTTCCCCAGCTGCCCCTCCTCACTGCCCGCGCCTTCTGCTCCCCAGGAGGAACTCTGTGGAGGACGAGGAGCTGTACAGGGGGCAGCCGGGGGTCTGCGGCTTGACAAACCTGGGCAACACCTGTTTCATGAACTCGGCCTTCCAGGTAGCTTCTGCACCCAGGCTCAGGAAATCACACTTGGGGTCGGACCCCGTGGGGCTCATGACATTTTCACCCAGGAGAGGGCGGCTGCCCCATGTGTGTGCTGCAGCGCCCTCTGCTGGATCGAGCTGATCGAGCGGCTCCTTCTAGGAAGGGGTGGGGCGTGGGCATGCCTGTGCTGAAAGGTACTGCTCAATTCTGGCTCTGGAGGGGAGTGGGGTCCAGTGGTTAGAGTAGGCGGGGCTGGGAGCCAGGACTCCTGCGTCCCCTCCTGACTCTGGGAGGGGAGTGGGTGGTTAGCAGGGTGGCGCTGGATTCTGTGTGGGGCTGCAGAATTTCAGGGTCCACCCCTTGCTGATCCCATGTGCTCCCCCCCTTGCAGTGTCTCAGCAACGTGCCCCCCCTCACGGAGTATTTCCTCAACAACCAGTACTTGGGGGAACTGAACTTCAGCAACCCGCTGGGCATGAAGGGCGAGATCGCCGAGGCCTACGCCGACCTGGTGAAACAGGCCTGGTCCGGCCACCACCGCGCCATTGTGCCGCGCATGTTCAAGGTACCGCCCGCCCCATCCCGGCCCCTCGGATCTGGACAGCGCTGCCCCATCATGCTGTGCTTCCTCAAGGCACCTGGCCCCTGCTCCAATCCCCCTTTTCCCCCCTCTGCCAGCATCCCCGCACTTACCCGTGTCCTGGGGAGGGGCTGACCCCAGGGAGCAGGGTGCACTCCCCCAGGCCTGACCCCCACTCTCCCCCAGACCAAGGTGGGGCACTTTGCCTCGCAGTTCCTGGGCTACCAGCAGCATGATGCGCAGGAGCTGCTGTCCTTCCTGCTGGACGGGCTGCACGAGGACCTCAACCGCGTCAAGCGCAAGGAGTACGTGGAGCTGCGGGACGCGGCTGGCCGGCCCGATGAGGTGAGGGGCCGGGGGGGCTCCCAGCAAGCAGCTGGGTGCTGTGGGGCAGGGAGCAGGGCTGTGGACTCAGCCAAGGGCAGGCGGGCGGCGTTCCAGTCGGCTGCCCCTCCCCAGAGGTGGCTGCCCCGTGCCCCAGCCTGCTGTCCCTTCGTCCTGCAGGAGGTGGCGGAGGAGGCCTGGCGGAACCACAAGCGCCGGAACGACTCCATCATCGTGGATATCTTCCACGGGCTCTTCAAATCCACGCTGGTGTGCCCGGCCTGCGGCAAGGTCTCCGTCACCTTCGACCCCTTCTGCTACCTCAGTGCGCCCCTGCCCGTCAGCCAGGAGCGCACCATGGAGCTCTTCTTCGTCTACATGGACCCCCGCCGCAAGCCCCAGCAGGTCTGAGCGTGGGGGCGGGGACCAGGACTCCTGGGTTCTGTCCTTGGCACTGGGAGGGGAGTGGGGTCTAGTGGTTAGAGCAGAGGGGCTGGGGGCCAGGACGCCTGGGTTCTCACCCCCCAGGTCTGGGACAGGAGTGGGGTCTAGTGGTTAGAGCCGGGGGGGAGGGGGGCTGGAGGCCAGGACATCTGGGTTCTCTCCTTGGCACTGGGAGCGGAGTGGGGTCTAGTGGTTACAGTGTGGGGCTGGGGGCCGGGACTCCATCTCTCTGGGGGTCCCTGTGGGGGTGCTGGGGGTGTCTCTGATGCTGGCTGTCTCCCCCCACAGCACAGAGTGATCGTGCCCAAGGCTGGCAAAGTGCTGGATCTGTGCGTCGCTCTGGCCAAGCACACGGGGGTCCCAGCTGAGCAGGTCAGCGCCCGCCCTGCCCCTCAGTGGTGCTGGGTGGCTTGCGGGAGGGGGAATGGGACTTGGGGCCCCTCCCCGTAGGGGCTGTGGCGGACTGACAGGATGGGTGCTGCCATCCCCCCAGGGAGCCCCCTTGCCTCACTGGTTCTTAGGGTCTATGCTGGGTCTTTTTGGGGTGCTGAATGGCCATGGAGCGAGGGTGCTCTCCTCCCCCCACACACACCCTGTCCCCACCAGCAGACCCAAGACTTGGAACAAAGGGAAACCGAGGCACACACCGGGGTCATGCGAATATCCCACCAAATTGTCATTTTGTTCCGGGGCGGTGGCTCCGATCTGGCCCCAGGCCCCAGGGCGGGAACTGGCTGGCTCAGGGGGGCGGGGAATGTGGCCAGTCCCCACTGAGGGTCACCGGCCCGGTCCAGGCGGTGCTCAGGGCTGGTCGTCTTCCCCCCCTCCCCCCCCGCCCACAGATGATGGTGGCCGACGTGTTCAGCCATCGCTTCTACAAGCTGTACCAGGCGGACGAGGCTCTGAGCTGCATTCTGGACAGAGACGACATCTTCGTGTAAGTGCCGGGGGAGGTTCTGGGGGCGCTGTGTGTGGGGCTCCCCTGCGGGTATGAAGTGGGGGTGGGAGGGGCAGAATGGTGGGGGGGGGGATGTGTCTCAGCACCACCACCCCAGGCACAAGGGGGCGGGGCTGGTGGACATGGGGGGGCTCTGTGTGGGGGGCCTTGTCTCAGCGCCGTCTCCTCCCGGGTACGAGGAGGTGGGGGCGCGGGGCTCTGTGGTGGGCCATGTCTCAGTGCTGTCTCCCCCCAGGTATGAGGTGGTGGGGCACTGGGGAGGGCAGTTGGGGGGCGGGGGCACCATGTGGTGGGCCGTGTCTCAGCGCTGTCTCCCCCCAGGTATGAAGTAGCAGGGGGGCTGGCGGAGCCAGGGGGGGCGCTGGTGCTGCCCGTGTACCTGCGGGAGCGGGCGCCCCCCCGCGACGGCGACCCGGGCTACGGGGTGGTTCTGTTCGGGCACCCGCTGCTGGTCTCGGTGCCGCAGGCACAGCTGTCCTGGGACGCCCTCTACGGCCTGCTGCTGGAGCGGCTCTCGTGAGTGTCCCCCGGGACCCCCTCACCCCTGGGACCCCACGCCCTGCTGATCCCTGACCCCCAGCCCTCTACGGCCTGCTGCTGGAGCTACTGTCGGGACACCCCGCTCCCCGGGACCTCCCGTCCCTGGGACCCCCCTACTCTGGGGACCCCCTCTACAGCCTGCTGCTGGAGCGGCTCCTGTAAGTGCCTTCCCAAGACTCTGCCCCGCCCCCCTGCTGATCTCTGACCCCCCCCCCCCGAATCCCCCGCATTGTGTGGCTGCATCAGCTCTGAGTGCTGCGCTTCAACCCCCTGAAATGGGGACCCCTCCCTCCCACAGCTGGGGTGCCCTGCCCACCCCGTGCCACGGGGCTCCCTCTCTCCCCTGTCCCAGGGCTCCTCGTCCCCGGCCTGCCCCGGCTCAGGCACCGGCTCTGGTTGCAGGCGCTATGTGCGGCGGCCGGAGTCGGGCTCCGAGGAGGAGGAGGAGGAGGAGAGTGAGGAGGAAGATCTGTACGGCCCCCAGGCCAACGGGCTGAGTGAGTGTAAGGTCGGGGGGGCTCATTGGGGGCTGGGGAGGGCGGGACCCATGGCACTGGGGACTTGGCTGGGGGGGCTGCCTGACCTGCGGCATTGTGGGCCAGGGGAGCTGGGAGAGGCTGGCAGGGGTTCCCCAGTTGGGGCCGGAGCTATGGGGCCAGCCCATCGTTCCATGGCGGGGGGGTGATCCAGACTGACTGCTCCCCCCGCCCCTCCCCCCATCCTAGATGAATAATGGCCTCTGCCTGGCTGCCCCCTCCCCTCGAACGCTGGGGTCTGCCCCATGACTCTGATGTGAGGCGTCTGTCGAGCTGGGGGGGCACTGGGGATGGGCTTAGGGGGCGTTGCTGGGGGACACCGGCTTGTGGCCATGGTGTGACTCTGGGGGTGGTGGGGGGCTGGTCTGGGGCGGGGAGAGGGTGGGTCTCTGGCCACGCTGGCTCATGGCTCTGCCCCTCAGGTGAGGAAGAGGAGGAGGCGCCGGGCGAAGGCCCTGCCAGCCAGGCCAAGGAGGGAAGCAGCGGGGGCTCACGGGGGCCCCCCACCCCGTCCCCGACCCAGGCGACCCTGCCCCCTACCGCCAACCGGCCCAAACGCAAGTGCCGGCGCCGGCGGCTGCTCTTCACCGTGCACCCGGTGAACGCCAACGGGACCAGCGAGCGCCCGGCCCTGCCAGGCGAGGGCTTTGCACTACATGGTGAGTAGGGTGCCCCACGGCCGGTGGGACGGGGACTGTTCCCTCTGGGGGGCGCCGGTCCCAATCCTGCACCAGGGCAGAGACTGGCTGGCTCAGAGGGGCAGGGATGGGGGCCTGGGGATGCTGTGTGGCAGGGTGGGGACTGGCTGGCACGGGGGGGGCAGGGATGGGGCTCCCCCGGAGGGGGCTCTGTGCAGCAGTGCGGGTAACATGGTGTCTCCCTTTGCCCAGCCCAGCCCTACATCGCCATCGACTGGGACTCGGATATGAAGAAGCGATACTATGATGAGGAGGAGGCAGAGGTGATGATGCTAACCCATGAGACTCCCCGCTGCAGGGTGTGATGGGCGAGGGCTAGCTCAGCCAGGGCATTAACCCGTGGGACTCCCTGCTGCAGGGTCTGATGGGGGTGGGGGTAGCTCAGCTAGGGCAGTAACATGTGGGACTCCCTGCTGCAGGGTCTGATGGTGGGAGGTGGGGAATGGCTCAGCCAGAGTGTGAACCCGTGGGACTCCCTGCTGTGAGGTGGGGCTCTGGACCCCCCCTGACAGCCCCGTCCCTCGGCAGGGGTACGTGAAACACGAGTGCATGGGCCATGTGCAGCGGCGGCAGCCGGTGAAGCTGCGGGAGTGCGTCGAGCTGTTCACCACGGTAGAGACGCTGGAGGAGGAGAACCCCTGGTGAGAGCCAAGCCCATAGGGCCGGGGGGCAGCAGTGCTGGGGGCTTATGTGCGCCAGGGCCTGGGCTCACCCTGCCCCTGCCTCCCCAGGTACTGCCCCACCTGCAAGCGGCACCAGCTGGCCACCAAGAAGCTGGACCTGTGGGCGCTGCCCGAGGTGCTCATCATCCACCTCAAGCGCTTCTCCTACACCCGGCTCGCCCGTGAGAAGCTTGACACGCTTGTGGAGTTCCCCATCCGGTGAGGACTGCAGCTGGCTCTGGGGCGGGGCAGCTGGGGAAAGGCTGCATATAACGCCGCACAGGGACTGTTTGCTAGTGCTGAGATGCAGCCACCTCTGGGGGAAGGGCAGCTGGGGAACAGTCACACACAACAGTTGACAGGAAGTGTAAAAAAGAGTGCCACCCCTTGGGCTGCATGGAGGCCAGATAGAATCCCCTGTGCTGCGGATGGGCCAGGACACCAGGGTTCCCGCCCCCCGCTGCGCCCCCCATAAATCCTCTCCTCTCCTTGCAGTGACCTCGACTTCTCTGACTTCATTATCAAGCCCCAGGCGGACGTGGCGTCTGCGCCCCACAAATACGACCTGATCGCCGTCTCCAACCACTACGGGAGCCTGCGCGACGGGCACTGTATGCACCGGGCAGGGGCTGCGGGTCGGGAGTGAGGGGCGCCGGCCGAGCTGGGGGGGATCCGGGGGGCTGTGGGTCGGGAGTGAGGGGCACCGGCCGAGCTGGGGGGGATCCCGGGGGCTGCGGGTCGGGAGTGAGGGGTGCCAGCCGAGCTGTGGGGGATCCCGGGGGCTGCGGGTCGGGAGTGAGGGGCGCTGGCCGAGCCGGGGGGGAGGATCCGGGGGGCTGCGGGTCGGGAGTGAGGGGCGCCGGCCGAGCTGGGGGGCATCCCGGGGGCTGCGGGTCGGGAGTGAGGGGCGCCGGCCGAGCCGGGGGGGGAGGATCCGGGGGGCTGCGGGTCGGGAGTGAGGGGCGCCGGCCGAGCCGGGGGGGGGGGAGGATCCGGGGGGCTGCGGGTCGGGAGTGAGGGGCGCCGGCCGAGCCGGGGGGGGGAGGATCCGGGGGGCTGCGGGTCGGGAGTGAGGGGCGCCGGCCGATCCGGGGGGCTGCGGGTCGGGAGTGAGGGGCGCCGGCCGAGCGGGGGGGGGGGGGCGAGGGGTGCTGCGGGCGCAGGGTCTCAACCCCCGCCCGTCTCTCAGATACGACGTTCGCCCGGAACAAGGACTCCGGCCAGTGGTTTTACTTTGACGACAGCAGCGTCTCGCCTGTGGCCGAGGCTCAGATCGAGGTGAGTCCGGCCCCGGGGGGCAGCAAGGTGTCGGCCTCCTGCCCCCTTCCCAGTAGGCCCTGCTGCCCCACTCAGGACCCATCTAGTCCTGTTTGCTCCTGCTCCCTCCATCCCTGTGGGGCGCGGTTCTCCCAGCATGCCCTGCTGTGTCTGACGCTCTTTCCCTCTCTCCTGCAGTCGAAAGCCGCCTACGTCCTGTTCTACCAGCGCCAGGACCGGATCCGCCCCCCCCGCACTGCCCCCTGCCCCAGGCCCCCCGACGCTGGGGGGGGCTGCTGCAGCGACTCCATGGAGGTGGATTGACCCCTGAGGTGTGGGGGAGGGAGGAGCTGGGGTCCCTCCCACCCTTGACCTCAGAGACTTGCCCTGTGAAGACATCTCAGGCCTGTGAACTTGGGGGGCAGCTCCCCCCACCAGCTCAGGGGACCCCCTTCTACCGATGGAGGGGCTGGGCCCCTCCAGCAGCTTCCAAGGGAGGGGGACGGTGGCTGGTGCCAGCATTTCAGAGCCAGCCGGCACCCTGCTACCCCGCCCGTCCTGCCTGGTGGCAGGAGCATGTCTCAGCCTGGTGCACCAGTGGGGGGGCACATCTGAGGAATAGGGCTGTCTGACCCTCCTCCCCCTACCTGTTATCCCTGGTGGGGGCAGGGCTGGACGCACCCCCTCGGGGCACACTGCATCTGTGGGGTGAGTCCTGCTCCCCTTTTTCACCCCCTTTTGGCACTTTCAGGCCCCCCTAGCTCCTGTATCCAGGTGGCTCCTGCTGGCCTCAGTATTGAGCAATAACACCCCTCCTCCTCCCGCTCTCCTCCCGCGGCTGTGGGGTTTTTAACTTATCTCGATGTTCATATGCACAGGGGGGGCCCCCTTTCTGCTGAGAGCCTGGGGGGTGAGGAAGCACCAGCACTAGAGGGGTTAACCCCCCCCACCCCCGGTGCTTTCAGGGCTGTACATAGGTGCCCACGGGGCAGGGGCACATGGGGTGTTTTCTTAGGCAGAGACACGTGGGGGGCAAAGTGTCGCTCCTCCCCTGCGGTTTTGTGCAGATTATTTTTGTTTTCGGGGAAAGAAAAATATTTTTGGGGAATGTGGCAAAACTTGTATATAAAAGAACTTCCTTTTCACACTCAGCCCAGCTGCTTGTGACCGGCTCGCGGCCCAGCCCCCCCGCCTGGGGTCCAGGCCCTGCTCCACCAGGGGTCAGTCATGAAAGAAACAGCAGCATGTTAGAATTACCGGTTCAACACAGGACGGCTCATCCGGGGCTGCGAGGCGGCCACCTCTGGGTGGGGCAGCTGGGACCCACGGCACATGGTGGCGAGTGGGGAGGGTTTGCCCGGCCCGGAGATGCAGCCACCTCTGGGGCGGAGCAGCTGGGACCAGCGGCACATGGCGGCGAGCGGGGAGGGTTTGCCTGGCCTGGAGATGCAGTCACCTCGGGGGCGGAGCAGCTGGGACGCGTGGCACGTGGTGGCGAGCGGGGGGGGGGGTTTGCCCGGCCCGGAGATGCAGCCACCTCTGGGGCGGAGCAGCTGGGACCAGCGGCACATGGCGGCGAGCGGGGAGGGTTTGCCTCGCCCGGAGATGCAGCCACCTCTGGGGCGGAGCAGCTGGGACCCGCAGCACATGGCGGTGAGCGGGGAGGGTTTGCCCGGCCCGGAGATGCAGTCACCTCTGGGTGGGGCAGCTGGGACCCGCGGCACATGGCGGCGAGCGGGGAGGGTTTGCCCGGCCTGGAGATGCAGTCACCCCGGGGGCGGAGCAGCTGGGACCCGCGGCACGTGGCGGCGAGCGGGGAGGGTTTGCCCAGCACGGAGATGCAGCCACCTCTGGGGCGGAGCAACTGGGACCTGCGGCACGTGGCGGCGAGCGGGGAGGGTTTGCCTGGCCTGGAGATGCAGTCACCTCTGGGGCGGAGCAGCTGGGACCAGCGGCACGTGGTGGCGAGCGGGGGGGGGGGGGGGTTGCCCGGCACGGAGATGCAGCCACCTCTGGGGCGGAGCAGCTGGGACCCGCGGCACATGGCGGCGAGCGGGGAGGGTTTGCCTGACCCGGAGATGCAGCCACCTCTGGGGCGGAGCAGCTGGGACCCGCGGCACGTGGTGGCGAGCGGGGAGGGTTTGGCCGGCACGGAGATGCAGCCACCTCTGGGGCGGAGCAGCTGGGACCAGCCACCAGAGGCACCAGACCTCGGGGCGGGAACCCGCGGGGCTGAGTGGGGCCTGGCCCGGCTCTGGGAGACGTTGTGAGGGGGCAGAGCGTGGGGCGGGGCGAGACCCCCTGGGCCAGGCGCTGCAACCGCCTCGCGGGCGGGGCACGAGCCCCCGGAGCCCGGCCCGGCCCGCAGGTGGGAGACTACCCGGGGGCGGGGCGGGGCTTGGGGGAGGGGGCGGGGCTGGAAGAGGGCGGGGTCGGTGCCCTGAAGCCGATCCCGGGGGGTGACGCGGCGCCCGGGGCCGGGGCTCTGGGGACCCCGGACTTCGGGGGCGGGGTCAGGGCTCGGGGGCTCGGCCCGCCGAGCGGCGCTGCTGAGACCCGCTTCCGGCCTTGTTGGCGTCACTCCCATGCGCCAAACACGCCCCTTCCGGCTCCCGAGCCTCGTTGCCGAGGCTACCGCGTGTGCGTCCGGCGCGCTCTTTATTCTCCAGTGCGGCGGGAAGCGCTTCCGGGGTCAAAGTGACGGAGGGGAGCGGTGTCAACTTCCGTTTCCAGAGCGGAACTTCCCCGGGCGCGCTCCTAGCTGACTTCCGTTGAGGGCCGGCACCCGGAAGTGGCCGCGCACGCGTCTATTTCCGGCGGCTCTGTCGCGGTGGGGTGTGGGGGGGCTCGGTGACCTTTGACCTCCGAGGGGCGGGTCCCGCAGCGCCCGCCATGGGGCCGGCGGAGAAGGCGCCGCGTTACGAGGCCTTCGTCAGCGACGTGCTGCAGCGAGACCTGTGGTGAGTCCTGGCCCCGCCCCCGCCTGGCCCCGCCCTCAGTGAGAGCTCGGCCCCGCCCCCACTGAACGCTCCGTCGTGGCCCCGCCCTCACCGACGGCTTCGCTCGAGCCCCGCCCCCACCGAACGCTCAGCCCCGCCTCCTCTGAGCCCCGCCCCCGCCTCCTGGTCCCCTCGTGGCCCCGCCCTCATCGACTGCTCGCCCCCACCCTTTGGCCCCACCTTGCTCCCCCACACAGACCGCTCAGCCCCGCCCCCTGGCCCGCCTGGCCCCGCCCCACCAGCTACTCAGCCCCGCCCCCACTCCCCGCCTGGCCCCGCCCCACCAACTACTAAGCCCCGCCCCCTGCCCCGCCTGGCCCCGCCCCACCAGCTACTCAGCCCCGCCCCCAGTCCCCGCCTGGCCCCGCCCGTACCATGGACCCCCGTCATTCACACCCCTCACCTCTTGCTTCAGCACATCTGCCCCCCCACGGCCTCGCCCCCCCCCCGCACTGGCACCGAGCCCGCCGGGACCCCCCCGCAGTGCCGCGGATCCCGGGACATACGCCCCCTGAGCCAAGCGACCCCAAGAGTCAGGAAGTGTCTCCCGTCGTCCGGCTCCAGCCCCTCACCGGCTCGGCCGGCCTGATGCAGGGCCCGGCCCCTCGCGGATCTGTCAGCCGGTCTTGGGGCTCCCTGCGTCCCTTTTCCTCCCGTTTGTCCCCACCTGGGCTAAAGCATGGGGTGCCCAGCGCCGGACACATCCCCCCAGCGCCGAGCAGAGCGGGGCGCCCCCCCAGTCCCCATTCACACCCCCTACCCGGACAGTCGCCTTTTCCGCCGTGGCCCCCACCCCCGACTCGGACCCTGTTTGTCACCCCCTGATCCCCGGCCCCGGCGGTGAGTCCCCCAGGCTGCAGCTGCCCCTTGCGCTCGGGGCTGCTCGGATCCCTCCTGCTCGACCTCAGAGCCCTTCGCCGGGGTCCTTTACAGCCTAACCCGGCCTCTGAATCGCCGGCTGCCCCCCTTCGCGCGGGGGTCACCGGTGGGGTTCGGAGCCTGCTCTCCGCTCCCCGAACATACGGAACAGACCTGATCCCTGTGGAGCCTGACCCCTCACTCCCGACCCGCAGCCCCCCGCCAGCCCGGCAGGTGCCCCTCACTCCCGACCCGCAGCCCCCCCCAGCCCTGCTTGTGCCCCTCATTCCTGACCCGCAGCCCCCCACCAGCCCGGCCCTGCCGGTGCCCCTCACTCCCGACCCACAGCCCCTCGCTAGCCCGGCCCTGCCGGTGCCCCTCACTCCCGACCCGCAGCCCCCCGCCAGCCCGGCAGGTGCCCCTCACTCCCGACCCGCAGCCCCCCCCCCAGCCCTGCTTGTGCCCCTCATTCCTGACCCGCAGCCCCCCACCAGCCCGGCCCTGCCAGTGCCCCTCACTCCCGACCCACAGCCCCTCGCTAGCCCGGCCCTGCCGGTGCCCCTCACTCCCGACCCGCAGCCCCCCGCCAGCCCGGCCCTGCCAGTGCCCCTCGCTCCCGACCCGCAGCCCCCTGCCAGCCCAGCCCTGGGCCCCTCCAGCCCTGCCGGTGCCCCTCACTCCCGACCCGCAGCCCCCCGCCAGCCCGACCCTGCCAGTGCCCCTCGCTCCCGACCCGCAGCCCCCTGCCAGCCCAGCCCTGGGCCCCCCCAGCCCTGCCAGTGCCCCTCACTCCCGACCCGCAGCCCCCTGCCAGCCCAGCCCTGGGCCCCCCCAGCCCTGCCGGTGCCCCTCACTCCCGACCCGCAGCCCCCCGCCAGCCCGACCCTGCCAGTGCCCCTCACTCCCGACCCGCAGCCCCCTGCCAGCCCAGCCCTGGGCCCCCCCAGCCCTGCCGGTGCCCCTCGCTCCCGACCCGCAGCCCCCTGCCAGCCCAGCCCTGGGCCCCCCCAGCCCTGCCGGTGCCCCTCACTCCCAATCCGCAGCCCCCTGCCAGCCCAGCCCTGGGCTCCCCCCCAGCCCTGCCGGTGCCCCTCACTCCCGTGTTGTTTGCTGCAGGCGGGTGCAGCAGCAGCGGGAGGAGGTTTACGAGAAGATCACTCAGCACATGTGGCTCAAGACCGTTATTGAGCGTTTGCAGGTAATGACCCACCCCCGCCTCCAGCTGCCTGCCCCGCCCCACTGCTGAACCTCCCCCCAGCTGGAGTGTTCTTGTAGGGTCTCTGGGCAAGGCCGGGGGGGGGGGTCTCAGCAGGGGGGCTGGGGGGTCTCTGGCCAGTGGGTCGCTGCAGTGTTTTGGGGCACGGGGCTGCGGGGTCTCAGGCCGGGCGTGGGGGGGAGGGCTGCGGAGTCTCTGGCTCGGGCGGGCTCCTGTGTCTTGGGGCAGGGGGCTGCCGGGTCTCAGGCCAGGGGAGCAGAGGCTGCGGGATCTCTGGCTGGGGCGGGGGCTGCGGGGTCTTGGGGCGGGGGGGGCTGCAGTGTTTTGGGCTGGAAGGGGCTGTGGGGTCTCTGGCCAGGGGGGCTGCGGTGTTTTGGGCTGGAGGGGGCTGTGGGGTCTCTGGCCGGGGGGCTGCGGTGTTTTGGGCTGGAGGGGGCTGTGGGGTCTCTGGCCGGGGGGCTGCGGTGTTTTGGGCCGGAGGGGGCTGTGGGGTCTCTGGCCAGGGGGGCTGCGGTGTTTTGGGCTGGAGGGGGCTGTGGGGTCTCTGGCCAGGGGGGCTGCGGTGTTTTGGGCCGGAGGGGGCTGTGGGGTCTCTGGCCAGGGGGGCTGCGGTGTTTTGGGCTGGAGGGGGCTGTGGGATCTCTGGCCAGGGGGGGCTGTGGGGTTTCTGACGTGCCCTCTCTGCCTGGCAGGAGGGAGATGGCCGAGCGGTGCAGACGCAGGTGGATCTGGGCTATAACTTCTTTGTCAATGCGGATGTGTGAGTGCCTGGGCCGGCGGGATCCCCTTCATCCCCCCAACTTGATCCTGGCCCCCCTACCCCTCGCCCCCAGGAACCCCCCCATGCTTCTCCTGTCCCCACTGGGTCCCTCTTTCACTCCCTACCCCAATTCTGGCCCCTCCTTGGATCCCTCTACAGCCTCTGGGCCCCTCCCCCATATCCCCCACCTCCTGGGACCACCCTTCACCCCCCCACCTTGATTCTGTCCCCCTTGGAACTCCCTATATTCCTGCCCCCCAGGACCCCACATATATCCTCTCACCCCCTCCCTTCCCCCGGGCCTCCCTTGCACCCCCCATCTTCCAATTCCCACCCCCAGAGCTGCACCTCTACACCCCAGCATCTGATCCTGCTCCCCCCACCCCATCAGAACCCTCCTCTGCCCCCCTCAGATCCCCTAAACTCCCCCCCACACCGCCCTGCCAGGTGCTCCGTTCAGCTCCTTGCAGTTCCCCAGGTCTGCCCCCGCAGGTACCCAGTGTGGCTGGGGGCCCCCACCCCCTCTACCACGTGACCCCCCCCAAATCTCCTCATGTCACAGGCCTGACACCTCCAGGATCTTCGTGGCGCTCGGCTACGGGTTCTTCGCGGAGCTGACGCTGACGGAGGCGCTGCGCTTTGTGGAGAGGAAAACCAAGTTACTGATTGAGTGAGTGGGGGAGACGATCCCCCCCCACCCCCCATGCGGCTGGTCCCCAGCCGCCCCTCCCCAGAGCCAGGCGAGCCATCCCCCTGTGGCGTTATATGCAGCTGCTCCCCAGCTTGTCCCCACCCCAGAGGCCGCTGCACTCTGGCACTGAGCGCTAACCAGGGCACAGACCGGAATTCCTTGGGTCTGTGCAGGACCCAGCAAGATCGTGGCCCCACCTCAGTCGCGGTCCATGCGGGGCGAAAGGGGACCCCAGAATGTGCAGGGCCCCCCCGCTCCCAACTCCCAACACTGCCCCGCCGGGCATCTCTCTTTTGCAGGCTCAGCGAATCCCTCACCAAGGACTCTGCCAAAATCAAGGCCAATATCCGGATGGTCTTGGAGGTAACGCGGGACGGGGTCGCAGGGATTGAGAGGCCAGAAGGGGGCGCTTGCCCTCGGTAGTCAGGGTGGGCACTGTGCCATGGGGTGGGGGACTCAGCAGGGGGCCTCTCCCTGGCAGTTAGTCCTGGGGAGCAGGGGGGAAGCTGTTTAGATCCAGAGGGGAGCTGGGGGGGGGTCTGATGTTTCCTACCCCCCATGACTCCCCATTTCTCTCTCCTCCCCCCAGGGCCTACGGGAACTTCAAGGGTTCCAGGACCTGCCTGAGGACCCCAGAAGAGACCTCGCCCTCTAGGACCCCCCTCCCGGGGGACTCTACCCCTCCCTCGGGCCCCGGCCTGGGTTCATTTCCCCCCCCCGCCCCAGCTCACAGCAGAGCTGCGGAGGCAGCTACCCACTGGCGGGGGAGCAGGGGATCCCCATCCCTTTCCTGCTGTGTTTACCTGTCCCATGGGGACCAGGATTCCTGGGTTCTCCCCCAGTTCTGTTTCCCCCCAGCCAGTTGCCCTACTGCTGCCTCAGTTTCCCCTGCTGTCCTTGGCTGCAGTGTCCTGTCATCTCATTTGAACTGTGAGAATAAAGACTCTGACTAGGGTCTGTGTTTCTGTTTTTGTGTCTCTGTTGGCCTGGCCTGGGGGTGGGGGGAGCCCCCCCATGTGCCCCCAGCCCCTCCTCTCTGCTTCAAGGTGGGACCCCCAGCCAGCCCCCAGAGCGAGGGCAGAATTCGTGGAAGCTCAGCATGGGGCTGGGAGCCAGGAAGCCTGGGTTCTCTCCCCAGCTCCGGGAGGGGAGTGGGGTCTAGTGGGGAGAGGGGACTGGGAGCCAGGACGCCTGGGTTCTTTTCCCAGCTCTGGGGTGGGGGGAAGGGGTTGGGCTCCCACAGCCCGGGAGAGAACCCAGGCGTCCTGGCCCAGCCCCCCGCTCTGTCTCCTCCCCCTTTCCTGGTGCATGTGACGGGCCCCGTCAGCAGCCGCCGCATCCCCCTTCTCGCTGGATCCGAGCCACGGCGCCCCCCCGCCCCCGGCTCGGACCTGCCGCCCGCACCGGGAGCCCGGGGCCGGGGCCCCCCACCCGGCCGGCGCCGCGGGACCAGGGACTTTCCCGGCCGGCGCATGCGGCGGAGCTCGGCCAGCTCGGGGGGGCCGCTCGGAGCGGAGCTGAAAACCCGCTGGGGACCAGTAACCAGCCACTGGGACCAGTAACCGGCCGGGGATCGGCCGCTGGGGACCAGTAACCGGCCACTGGGACCAGTAACCGGCCAAGGATCGGCCACTGGGGACCAGTAACCAGCCACTGGGACCAGTAACCGGCCGGGGATCGGCCGCTGGGGACCAGTAACCGGCCAGGGATTGGCCACTGGGACCAGTAACCGGCCAGGGATCGGCCACTGGGGACCAGTAACCAGCCACTGGGACCAGTAACCGGCCAGGGATCGGCCACTGGGGACCAGTAACCAGCCACTGGGACCAGTAACCGGCCAGGGATCGGCCACTGGGGACCAGTAACCAGCCACTGGGACCAGTAACCGGCCGGGGATCGGCCGCTGGGGACCAGTAACCGGCCAGGGATTGGCCACTGGGACCAGTAACCGGCCAGGGATCGGCCACTGGGGACCAGTAACCAGCCACTGGGACCAGTAACCGGCCAGGGATCGGCCACTGGGACCAGTAACCGGCCAGGGATCGGCCACTGGGGACCAGTACCTGGCCAGGGATCGGCCACTGGGGACCAGTAACCAGCCACTGGGGACCAGCAACCGGCCGGGGATCGGCCACTGGGGACCAGCAACCGGCCGGGGATCGGCCGCTGGGGACCAGCAACCGGCCGGGGATCGGCTGCTGGGGACCAGCAACCGGCCAGGGATCGGCCACTGGGGACCAGTAACCGGCCAGGGATCGGCCACTGGGGACCAGTAACCGGCCAGGGATCGGCCACTGGGGACCAGTAACCGGCCAGGGATCGGCCACTGGGGACCAGTACCTGGCCAGGGATCGGCCACTGGGGACCAGTAACCAGCCACTGGGGACCAGCAACCGGCCGGGGATCGGCTGCTGGGGACCAGTAACCGGCCAGGGATCGGCCACTGGGGACCAGTAACCGGCCAGGGATCGGCCACTGGGGACCAGTACCTGGCCAGGGATCGGCCACTGGGGACCAGTAACCAGCCACTGGGGACCAGCAACCGGCCGGGGATCGGCCACTGGGGACCAGCAACCGGCCGGGGATCGGCCGCTGGGGACCAGCAACCGGCTGCTGGGGACCAGTAACCGGCCAGGAACCAGTAACTGGGCAGGGACCAGCCACCAGGGACCAGAAACCAGCCACCGGGGACCAGTAACTGGCCAGCACGGACCTGGGGGGCTCGGGGGTCCCATGGAGCCGGCTGCTCCGTCTCCGGGCCCCGCGGCCGCGCTGACAGGTGAGTGGGTGGCCCTGGGATGTAGCCACCTCGGGCAGATAAAAACCGCACAGAACGTCCAATGGATAGGGGCTGGCCCTGCCTGCCAGGGGAGAGTGCCCCCCACCCAGCCCCCTGCCCCCCAGAGCACCCTGCACAGCCCCCTGCCCGACGACACCCCACAGTGCCCCCTGCCCAGCCCCTGCTCCACAGTGCCCCCCAGAACCCCACAGCGCCGGGCCCTGCCTGCTAGGGAAGAGTGTCCCCCACCCAGCCCCCTGCCCCACAACACCCCACAGTGCCCCCTGGCCAGCCCCATAGTGCCCCCCAGAACCCCCTTCCCAGCCCACTGCCCCACGGCACCCCACAGCGCCTGGCCCTGCCTGTCAGGGGAGAGCACCCCTGCCCTGCCTCCTGCCCCCAGAGCCCCCTGCCCAGCCCCCTGCCCCACAGCGCCCCCCACAGCACCCCCTGCTCAGCCCCCACCCCTCTCCCTGCCCTACGGCACCCCCCAGTGCCCCCTGCCCAGTGCCTGCCCCCTCTCCTCCCCATCCCACAGCACCCCACAGTGCCTGTCTCTGACTCCCAGGGGAGAGTGCCCCCTGCCTAGCTTCCCACCCCGCTCCCTGCAGTACAGCGCCCCCTAGTGCTGCCCTTGGGGTCAGCACCAACTACGAGGAAATAACCCCCCCCACTCTGCTGGTGCTCCTCACTCCTGACCCGCAGCCCCCTGCCAGCGCAGCCCTGCCCCACACATGGCGTGTTCAAGGTTTGGTCCAATGGCAGAAAATCTTATTTTAGGCCAAATCCTGAAATTTCCTTGCAGGTAGAAGAAGAAAGAGGAACCCGAGTGTAGAAATGTAGAGTCCTGCTCCCTTCAGCAGCCCCCCAGGGCAGGGACCCAGGGCCGGGCTGGCGGGGGGCTGGGGGCCGGTGGGGGGGGCTGGGGGCCGGGAGCGAGGGGCGCCGGCGGGGCGGGGCGGGGTGGGGGGCTGGGGGCCGGGAGCGAGGGGCACTGGCCGGGCGGGGCGGGGTGGGGGGCTGGGGGCCGGGAGCGAGGGGCGCCGGCGGGGCGGGGTGGGGGGGGGCTGGGGGCCGGGAGCGAGGGGCGCCGGCGGGGCCGGTGGGGGGGGCTGGGGGCCGGGAGCGAGGGGCGCCGGCCGGGCTGGCGGGGGGCTGGGGGCCGGGAGCGAGGGGCGCCGGCGGGGTGGGGCGGGGTGGGGGGCCGGGAGCGAGGGGCGCCGGCGGGGCGGGGCGGGGCGGGGTGGGGGGCAGGCCCCGTCCCACGCTCTGCCCGTCCCCGCAGCCATGGACCCCTCGGTGACGCTCTGGCAGTTCCTGCTGCAGCTGCTGGAGCAGCAGAGCAACGGGCACCTGATCGCCTGGACGTCGGCCGACGGCGAGTTCAAGCTGGTGGACGCCGAGGAGGTGGCCCGGCTCTGGGGGCTGCGCAAGAACAAAACCAACATGAACTACGACAAGCTCAGCCGCGCCCTGCGCTACTACTACGACAAGGTGAGCCCCCGCCGGGCCCAGGCCTCCGGCCCCACCCCCTCCGGGGAGAGAACCCAGGAGTCCGGGCTCCCAGCCCCCTGCTCTAACCACTAGACCCCGCTCCCCTCCCAGAGCAGAGGGGAGAACCCAGGAGTCCTGGCTCCCAGCCCCCTGCTCTAACCACTAGCCCCCACTCCCCTCCCAGAGCCAGGGAGAGAACCCAGGAGTCCGGGCTCCCAGCCCCCTGCTCTAACCACTAGCCCCCGCTCCCCTCCCAGTGCCGGGGAGAGAACCCAGGAGTCCGGGCTCCCAGCCCCCTGCTCTAACCACTAGACCCCGCTCCCCTCCCAGAGCCAGGGAGAGAACCCAGGAGTCCTGGCTCCCAGCCCCCTGCTCTAACCACTAGACCCCGCTCCCCTCCCAGAGCCAGGGAGAGAACCCAGGAGTCCTGGCTCCCAGCCCCCAACTCACTGGACCCCCTCCCCTCCTAGAGCCAGGGAGAGAACCCAGGGGTCCTGGCTCCCAGCCCCCGCCCTGCTCTATCCTCTCTGTTTCCAGAACATCATCCGGAAGGTCAATGGGCAGAAGTTTGTCTATAAATTCGTCTCGTACCCGGAGCCGTCCGGCGTGGAGGGGGCCCGGGAGGAAGGGACGCTCCGGCGGGTGGAGCCAGCCCTGGCTGACTCCCGGCTGGGGGATGGGAGCTCCGGGCCCCCCAAGTCCCTGCGTGGGGGGGGTGTCCCCCGGAGTAGCCGTAACGAGTACATGCGCTCGGGTCTGTACTCCACCTTCACTATCCAGTCGCTGCAGGCGGCCCCCCCTGGGCGAGCGCCCCGCCAGGACCCCGCAGCTCTGTGCAGCGAGCCCTCAGGGCCCCACGACCTGCCCCCCGGGGAGATGGAGGAGATTCCCCAGCTGGAGATCAGCATCGAAGGAGCAGATGAGAGCGAACCCCTGCAGGTGAGATGGCCCTGTCACCCCACCCCAGAGGTGGCTGCATCTCAGTGCTGGGTGAGCCATCCCCATGTGATGTTGTGTACGGCTGTTCCCCAGCTGCCCCGCCCCAGCACTGTCTGCATTTCTCCATCTTGCCCCCAGGTCTTTGTGGCACCGGAGACCCTGGATGCAGATCACCCCCACCAAGGGGACGCACCTCGGCGGGACCCCGGGCTGCGGCCGGTGGTGGTGAAAGTGGAAGCGCAGGGGGATGCCGAGGGGTCCCCGCTCCTGGTTCTGATCGACTCGGGGGTGAAGCAGGAAGCCCTGCCCGCCGAGGAGGCTCCCAGGGGGACGGAGGTGGAGCCTCCAGCGGGGGCAGGGCCTCAGGAGGAGAAGGGGGAGAGGGTGCCTGGGGGGGCCCCCAGCGAGGGGCACGGCCCGAAGGGGCGGAAGCCCAAGGACCTGGCGCTGCCCTCCCTGCCCGGGCAGGAGAAGATCAGCGCGGCCAGCGGCTGCCTGCTGGCGCCCGGTGGGGGAGCGGGCAGCGGGCTGACGCCCACCACCGTGATCTCCACGCACGCACTAGTGAGTGTGGCTATGGGACAGAGGGGGAAGGGCCTGGGGCATAGGGGGAGGGATCTGTGGGTGAGAGAGGGGACTAGGGGGAAGGATCTGTGGGTGGGAGCGGGACTTGTGATGGGGGTGGGGCAGGGCCAGGGGACTGGAGGTGGGGAAGGGGTCCTTGGGGGGCAGAGGTTGTGGGGAGGGAGCTGGGGTTGGACGGGGGATGGGGGTCTCTCTCTCTCTCTCTCACTTTCCGCCCCCCTCTCCTATGCAGACCCCCGTCCTGCTGACCCCCAGCTCCCTGCCACCCACCATCCACTTTTGGAGCACCCTGAGCCCCATCGCCCCGCACAGCCCCGCCAAGCTCTCCTTCCAGGTATGCAGCGGGCTGCAGGTCGGGCGTGAGGGGCACCGGCAGGGCTGGGGTGGGGGGAGCCCACGGCTGGGCGAATGGGGGGCTGCGGGTCAGGAGTGAGGGGCACTGGCAGGGCTGGGGGTAGCCCAGGGCTGGGCTAGCAGGGGGCTGCGGGTTGGGAGTGAGGGGCACTGGCAGGGTTGGGGCGGGGAGCCCACGGCTGGGCTAGTGGGGGGCTGCGGGTCAGGAGTGAGGGGTATGGTCAGTGGGTCACTCCCCCACCTCTCCCCACAGTTTCCCTCTAACTCTGGCGGGCAAGTCCACATCCCCTCGCTGAGCATGGATGGACTCTCCACTCCGGTCGTGTTGTCCCCGGGGCCCCAGAAGCCGTGAGTCCATCCGTCCGTCCGTCCATCCATCCGTCTCTCTCTGCTGCTCGCGGAGCTGGCGGGGGGGGGGGGCCATTCCGCACCTGGATTCTTGTCCCAGCCTTGTGGGACTGTTTACCAGGGTGGCTGGATACGTCCGTGTCCTGCTTCGGGCAGAGAGCCCTGCTTGGTGTCAGCGGTGGGATGCGCCTGCTGTCTCGTTTAAAATGGGAGCCGTAGCAGGCCCCCATTACGCCCCTAGGGGGCGCAATGTGGGACATTCCCCTTGGTGCTTGCTCGGCCTTGAGCTGCACCCCCCGACACACACACAGTTCCTGGGGCCTTGCAGCTCTGACCCCATTTTTCTGGGGTCGTTGTGTTTATTCCCCGCCCTGATGGCTCAGGGTGTATTTTCGATGTGGAAGGATATGTCCCCCGGGGACTTGGGGTGTGGTTCGGCTGCTAGTTGTGAGACTGATTTTATTTATTACCCAGGGCCTCCTGGCCCTGGTTTGAAACCCTCTGTGGGTAGCCTTTGTTGGCCCTCCCCATGCCATGGCCTCCTCGGAGCTCCTCTTTGTGTGGGCTCTACGTCGGCCATCTTTGTTTTGAAAGGGTAGCAGTGTT
This sequence comes from Natator depressus, assembly GCF_965152275.1. Lineage (NCBI taxonomy): Eukaryota > Metazoa > Chordata > Testudines > Cheloniidae > Natator > Natator depressus. The sequence continues at coordinate 21,855,212 of NC_134256.1, read as the reverse complement.
GGCCATGTTTGTTATGGCTGGAGGGGGGTGTGTGTGTGTGTGTCGGCCATCTTTGTTTGCTGACACCACACATGGGATTCATCCCCGTGGTTCCGGTGGAGGAAGAAGTCCTGCTCTCCGCTTCTTGTTCCTTGATTTACTTCCTGGAGGTCAAAGGTCACCTCCTTGAGTCTCCGTAGAAGTGGCAGGCGGAGGAAGTCCCGCCCTAGTTCCCTCCTGAAGGTCGAAGGTTGCCTGTTCGTCACCATGGAAACGGCCGAGAGGGAAGTCCCACCCACTGATTTCAGGGGCCGTTTCCCTCCTTGCAAAGCCTGTTTCCTTGATTTATTTCCTGACGATCAAAGGTCACCGTGGAAATGGCCGCAGAGGAGTCCCATCCCTCACACCTTTCCTAGGGAGGATTCCTTCATTTGCCTCCCATTTTTTGCCTGGGAAATGACAGCAGAGGAAGTCCCGCCTTTTTCAGGACAGTCGTCCTCTTGTTTCCTCCTTTGACTTCCTGCTGGCCCTTGAGCGCCTCTTGTGCAGCCATGGAAATGGCAAAGGAGGAAGTTCTGCCCTGTTTCCACTCTGCTACTTCCTGTTCAAAGCGTGCTGATTCTGGGGAAGTGCCAAAGGAGGACGTCCCGCCTTATTAACCTCTCATCTGCTTCCTGCGAATCCAAGGCCACCTATTCTGTGGACATGGCAAAGGAGGAAGTCCCGCCTTATTAACCTCTCATCTACTTCCTGTGAGTCAAAGGCCACCAATTCTGTGGACGGGACGAAGGACGACGTCCCGCCCTTCTCACTGCTATTGACTTCCTGTTAGTCCTGCAAGGCCTGCACTGCATCATATGGGAAAGGGCTGCCTTGTCTTCTTGTTTTGATACCAAAATTTTCCGGGGCTGTGAGCTTCTTGCTCGAGATATAGATCTATATTTTTGTGGGGCCATCCCAAGGGGCTGAAATTTCCGAATGTCATTTATTTAGCGCCCCACGGGATTCCCGGCTCCTTTCTATTTTTCAGAGAGTATATTGATATTATTGAGCTATGTGCATTGATCATATACAAACCTATGGGACTCGGTGGTAATTACCTGCCGGGCCGTCTTTTTTAATATATAAAATGGTTCTATTTTTGAATGGGGAAGAGGGGGGGCTTTTACAACAGAAGTGGGGGAATTGGAAGGGGGGGAAGTGAACTCCCTGGATTTAGGGGAGGGATTCACAGAGCGATTGGAGGCAGTAACACGGAGATGAGCTCTGAATTTCCGTCCCCGTGGTGTAGATCGGGGGACGCTGTCGCTGCTGGCATTAATGGAGCAGGACTCCTGTGTCTGGGAAGATGGTGTCAGCCGAATGGGGGTGGGAGGAGGGTGTAATTGGATGGCAATTGTTGGCTGTGGCCCAGTTGTCTCACTAATTGGCCAACAGACACCTTTGTGCTTGAAAGGCAGTGTTGTCCGCCTCTCTGGGGTGACCCACCTCCTTCCCCTGAGGGCGCTTTTGAACTGTCGTAATCATGCTGGTTTGCACTGTCAAGGCCCCTCGGCTCTGGCCGTCTCCGCCCGGTGCATCAGGCACTTTGGACGACCTGTGAGACACTGGCGAGGCACCCAGGAGCGGCTTCATGGAGACCGAGCTGGGCCAAATCCATGCATGAGCCATGGCTGAGCCTAGAGCCAAGCACAGTGAGGCCAGGAGGGTGCCGGGGAATGGGCTCCAGCGAAGCCCCAGCTGAGACACGCTAACGATGAGTCACACACATGCTGCTGTGAGGCCACCATGGATGAGCCATGAATAAAACACATGCAACATGTGAGTAAACTACGAGGAGCACACGTGTAAACCATGGGTCAATAACATGTGAAATAGGGGAAAGTCATGAGTAAGCCATCTGTAAACCACGTGTAAACTATGTGTAACCCATGAGTAAACCACAAGTAACCCATGAGCAGAACACGTGCTGCCATGTGTTGGACATGAGTGGACCCCACTCTGCTGGCTTGCCGGGTTTTCAGAGCTGTTCTCTGCTGTGGGGGAGAGACGCTGGCCCTGTTTTTACCCCCCATGCCTCCCCCATTGGGGTCGCCAGCTGCTGCACCCTGGCGCGCCCTCCGTCCCGAAGCCGCAATGTGGGGGGGGTTGAGCTGTTTAGCGTCCTGTGGGGCAAGGAGGGAGCAGTTTGGGGGGCGGTGGCTGGGGGGGCCAGTGGGGACCTGGGCCTGGCTGGCGACTGATGTGGCTTGGAGATTTCCAGCCTGGGGAATTTATCTAACCATGTATTGGACACTATGGCAGGATCCCAGGCTCCAATCCAGAATGGGGAGTGGATCCCAGGATCGTACCATGGTGTGTGGGGGTGGATCCCAGGATCGTACCATGGTGTGTGGGGGTGGATCCCGGGGTCCTACCATGCAGTGTGGGAGTGGATCCCATGGTGTATGGGAGTGGATCCCAGGATCCCACCATGGTGTGTGGGAGTGGATCCCAGGATCCTACTGTGGAGTGCGGGAGTGGATCCCGGGATCCTACCATGCAGGGTGGGAGTGGATCCTGTGATCCCACCACACTCTGTGAGAGTAGATCCTGGGATCCCAGGTACCATGTGGGAGCTGATGCTGGGATCCTGTTGTGCTGGGGTGGATCCAAAGGCAGCAGCCCCCCCCCCCCGTTCTTCCCCATCTGTGTCCCTGTTTCTGCCTTGTTAACCCCGGCCCTGCCCCCCCCCATCTGTCCTCCCCCAGGGTGGGATGGGGCACGCGCTCGGTGCGACAACTCCCCCTGGTGACCCTGCCCTGTAAATAAATCTATTTTTAAACGATCTAATCGGCCACCGTTGTCTCTCAGCTGGGGGGAGGCGGGGCACCGGGCACCAGGACCCTGGCAGAGGGGTGGGCAGGTTGGCAGTGCGGGGTGGGGACCGAGTTGCTCGGGGCCCTGGGCAGGGATAAACTGGGGGTGGGGCAGTGTGGCGGGAAATGGATGGAGGTTGCTGACTCCCCCCCCCATCCGTCTGCTCCCGGCCTCAAGCCCCTTGTCATGGTGGGGCCATGGCTGGGCCTGGGGCGACCGCCGGTCCGGGGCCCCCAATGAGGGGGGGAGATCCATCGGGGAGGGGTCAGGGAGAGCGACGAGGACGCGTTACGGCCTGAGAGATGCCAGGCGCGCCAGCTGTTTGGTGTCACGGAGAGCGCCGGGGTGGGGGGCAGACATTTACTGCCGGACCCCACAGGCCAGCAGCGGCCGGGCGAACCCCAGCCCATGGCTGGAAGTTGCAACGGGACAAAGGCAGCCTGGGAAGTGGGCGTCGGTGTTGGCGGGCGCGAGGAATTAGCCACCGGGCCCAGCCCCCAGGGGTGCCGGGAGCCTCCGTCCCTGCCCGTTGGGCTGGTTTTCCAGACGCCTCAGCGGTGGGTACGGATTGGGGGGGGGGCCATTCTCCAGGGCGGGGGGGGGCAGAACCGGGGGCTCTGGGTTTGGGCCTCCCCACGCAGCCGGAGCAACAAGCACCCGGCCGGCCCCCTTGTCCGCCTGCAGCGGCTGGCTGGGCACCCTGCCCGTTGGCCTGGGCATCTGACCCAGGGCTCAGGGAACTAAGGGGGTGGGGCTGGGCTGGCGGGGGGCTGAAGGTCGGGAGTGAGGGGCACCGGCAGAGCTTGGGGGGGGGCGGGGGGGAATCTCATTTCTCACCCCCCCCCACCCCGAGCCAGCCAGTCTGGATGGGAGCCGGCGCCCCCTACAGGGGTCAGGCCCTGCGCCCCATTCCCCACCCCCTGAGCCAGCCAGTCCCTAGTGGGGCAGGCTGGCCCCACGGCTCTGAGCGGGGCGTGGTGGGGGGGTGCCATCTCCTCAATGACACACACAAAAACCACATTCCTTCTTCCAACTCCAGAGCTTTATTCTGCAGCCCCCCCCTCCCCCCCGCGGCTCCAGCACCTCATGCCTTGGCCCTGGGAAGTTCCCTCCCCCCGGCACCTGGCTGCGAGGCCTTGGGAAAGACACACCTTTGTGCTACTTCTCTGTGTGTGTGTGTACCGATCGGAGGGGCAATTGCGGGAGGGGCAGCTCCCCCTTGACACCCCAAATATAGGCCTGGGGGGTGTGTGTGGAGGCAGGGTTTGGGGCAGTGATATCCCCCCCCGCCCTTGCAAATTTTTCCACGTGTCTCCTGCCCAGGTTCAGGGCTGCCAAAGGCATGTCTTGGAGGTGTCGAAGTGGGGGGCCAGCAGGGGGGCAGGGAGGGGCAGGGGGTCCCTCTCTACCTCCCCCAGGCTGATGAGGGGGGCATAGATCTAGCTGAGCAGGAGGGTGGCCGGGGGCTGCCGGTAGGGCTCGAGGGCAGCCCGGTAGCCCAGTTCCCTGAGCCGCCGGCCAGCGTAGCGGGCCAGCATCACCGTGCACAGGGCCACCAGCAGGGAGCCCGTCACGGCCGCCAGGGCCGCGCCGCCCGGCCCTCGCCCTGCCAGCCCCAGCCCCGCCCTGGTCACGTTCAGGCAGGCCCGCTGCGTGCCCGGGGCCGCTGGGGCAGAGGCGGTTGTGAGGGAGAAGTCCTCGGTCGCGCGGGAGGATGCCGCGGTTGCCGCAGCGGATACGGTTGCTAAGGAAGATGCAGCAGTTGCCAGAGAGGGTCCAGTTGCTAGGGAGGTGGCGGTTGCTGTGGCGAAGGATGCGGTTGCTAGGGCGGCCGGTACTCTGGAGGATGCTGTTGCTATGGCGGTCGCCAGGGTGGACGCTGTGGTCGCTGGGGGCGAGGCCACGGTGGCCAGGGTGGGTGTTTCCGTGGCCCGCAGGGTCATGCAGATCTCGTAGCATGTGGCCAGCTGCGGGTGCGTCAGGTTGACCTGCTGGCTGCCCAGCAGCACCTGGGGTGGGGGCTATGGATGTGCATGGTGGCCGAGGTCCAGCGAGGGCCGCGGGGCTGGGGGGCCAGGGAGGCCCCGGGGGGGGGCCCATGGAGACCAGTCCCCCCCCAGTCCACTCCACCACCACAAAATGGGACTGGACCTTCTTCATGAGCAAGGCTGGACCGCCCCTGCCCCCAAGTCCCCCTCTGGTCTCCGCACAGCGCCCCCCTCCCTCCACCCCCCAGCACCTCCAGCGCCAGGGCGCGGCTGCCAGAGCCCGCCTCATTCTGCGCCACGCACGTGTATTGCCCGGCATGGGCCAGTCCCACTCCGACCAGCTCCAGGGTCCCCCCGGGCCAGCCCCAGCCAGGAGATCTCCAGGGGCAGCTCGGCGCTGGCCGGGCAACTCAGGGTGACGGAGCCGCCGGGCGCCACCCCCAGCCTGTCGGGCCAGCCCCGGGGGGGGAACGCCAGGGAGCAGCCCTGGCCCCCGCCGCCCTCCAGCCTCTCCCGCAGCGGCCGGCTGGCCGCGCCGGGGGGGCCGCACAGAGGGTGGCCCCGGGGTCCACCCACCGCAGCCGCGCCAGCCCCAGCCAGGCGGCCGGGCAGTCGCAGCGCAGCAGGTTGCCCCGCAGGCTGAGGGCGGCCAGGCTGGGCAGGGAAGCCAGCAGCCGGCCAGGCAGCAGCCCCAGGGCCCCGTCGGTGGCCAGCAGGGTGCGCAGGGCCGGCGCCCCCCGCAAGGCGGCCGGGGGCAGGTAGGCCAGGCGGGGGTGGCGGTTCAGGTCCAGCTTGGCCAGCTGGGGCAGGCCGGCGAAGGCCCCCTCGGCTGCCCCGGTGAGCTCCTCCAGGGCACCGAGGCTCAGCTCCTCCAGGCGCGGGGTGCCCCGGAAATCGCCCGCCCGCAGCTCCCTGATGGGGTTCTTCTTCAGGTCCAGGCACTTGAGCAGGGGCGGGCGGCGCAGGGCGGCCGCCGGCACCCGGGCCAGCCGGCTGCGGAAGAGCGAGAGGCTCTCCAGCTCCGCCAGCCCCTGGAAGGCCTCAGCCGGCAGGTCCCGCAGCCCCATGCCGGCCAGCAATGAGCTGCGCAGCCGCCCCAGGGGCCGGAAGCCACCCAGCTCCAGCCGCGGGATGGGGCTCTCGCCGAGCACATGGAGCTCCAGGCGGGGCAGGGGCAGGAACCAGCGGGGGCCCACGGCCCGCAGCCGGTTGCCGTTGCGGTGCAGCCGGGCCAGGCCGGCCAAGGCCGAGGGGGCGACGGAGAGCAGGCGGTTGTGATCCAGGTAAAGCTCCTCCAAGGCCACCAGCCCCCGCAGGCCGCCCTCGGGCAGCTCCCCGAGCTGCTTCTCCTCCAGGTGGAGGGTGAGGAGGCTGGGCAGGCTGGCCAGGCGGCTCTGGGACAGGTCCGGCTCTGTGAGGTTCGGCAGGCGCCGGAGCGCGCCGGGGAGCCGGGTGATCTCGTGGCTCTGCCGTAGCAGGACCTGGGTGTCCGGGGCAAGGGCGGGCGGCACCCGGGTCAGCAGCTGGTCGTCGCCGTCCACGGCACGGGCCTGGCGGGCGAGGGACTGCGGCGTGAACCAGGGCCGGGTGTCGCACACGCACTGCGGCGAGGCCGGCCTGGCGCAGCAGGGCCCGGAGGGGCATCCTTGTCCTGGGCCGGCCGGCAGCCCCCCGGAGGAGGGGGCACGGGGGGGCCGGGGGGTGCGGCCGGAGGAGGAGACGCTACGGGAACTGGCGCCCCAGGGGCATCTGGGAGAGAGGGAGGGAGACACTTCGATGGACAGCGGCACGGAGAGACCCCCTCCCCGCCCCACCACATCTCCCAGTGCCCGGCCCTGACTGCTAGGGGAGAGCCCCATGCCGAGACCCCCACCCTGCTCCCTGCCCCACAGTGCCCCCTAGTGCCCAGCCCTGGCTGCCAGGGGACAGCCCTGTGCCAAGCCCCCGCCCCACGGTGCCCCCCAGCGCCCGGCCCTTCCTGCTGTTGTCAGGAGATGGCTGTGTTTCTGCCCCCACCCAGGGCCCTGCGCCCCCAATCTGTCCTTTCCAGGCGGCTCGTGGAGATTTGCTGGCATAGGGGGCTGGTAGCAACAGGGAATGCTGGGTAATTGCTGACCTATTTAAATCACTGCAAAGCACCAATTCCCCCCATCCCACCCCACCGCAGAGTACCCCCCCAACTCCCGGCCCCTCCCTCCAGCACCACATAAGGGAGGGGTTGGCGGGGGGCCTCAATCCCAACCCGTTGCTCATAGGGTGTGAGGGGCACCGGCAGGGCTGGGGGCACAGGACCTAGATATTGGCTGGGTGCCAGGCATGGGGGGGCCGATTTGCTTCCAGCCTGGAGCGGAAGCAACAGAAGCCAAATGTCATGAAGGGGGCGTCTAAAAATAGACCCCTCAGAGAAGGCGGAAGGGGGGGGATTTGGGATGGAGGCGCATCAGCCCTGGGCTCCCCCAGCCCTGCCGGTGCCCCTCACTCCCGACCCGCAGCCCCCTGCTAGCCCAGCCCTGACCCCCGCCCTGCAGGTGCCCCTCACTCCCGACCCGCAGCCCCCTGCTAGCCCAGCCCTGACCCCCACCCTGCCGGTGCCCCTCACTCCGGACCCGCAGCCCCCTGCTAGCCCTGCCCTGGGCTCCCCCCAGCTCTGCCCTATGGCCACGTTCCCAGGCTCTGGGCTGTGGGGCTTCTGGGGGAGGCCGGGAGCAGGAAACAGCTTAAAAAACAAAAACAAAGTATCAAAGGGAAAGTGCGGAGATGGGGGGCGAGCAGGGCTGGGAGCCCGGACTCCTGGCTTCTCTCCCTGGCTCTGGGAGGGGAGTGGGGGCTGGTGGGTGAGAGCAGGGTGGGCTGGGAGCCAGGACTCCTGGGTTCTCTCCTCAGCTGGTGGTGGGCGGGGGGGGGGCAGGGGAGCAGCTCTACTGAGGGTGGGGGTGGAAATCTCACGCCCACAATTGCCTGGTTTCCTGTTCCAGGGTCTGACAGTTGGGTGCAGGAGGCTCATGAATATTGATGAGGCTTTTGAATAATTGAACCAGTTCCCAGCAGCCCCTGCTCTGTGCTGACCCCATTCCTGATGCTGCATCAGCATTCCCTGGGCAGGGGAGGCTGATCAATGAGGGCATGTGCCTGGGGGGTCCCCTGCTGGATACCCCGTGTGTGGGCTCCTGTTGGGCCCCGGGACGGGGACTGGTTGGCTGAGAGGGTGAAGAATGGGGCACCGGGCCTGGCCCCTCTAGGGGGCACAGGGTCTGATTTGCTCACAGATATGTTTATAGCGAGATGGTTGGGTATGTGAATGGATAGAGAATGGGTGCGTAGGGATAGATGGATGGATGGGGTGTAGGGGACCGATGGGGCATAGATGGGGTGTATGTGGATGGATGGATGGATGGATGGATGGGTAGATGGGGTGTAGGGGATCGATGGGGCATAGATGGGGTGTATGTGGATGGATGGATGGGTAGATGGGGTGTATGTGGATGGATAGATGGGTAGATGGGGTGTAGGGGGATGATGGGGCATAGATGGGGTGTATGTGGATGGATGGATGGGTAGATGGGGTGTATGTGGATGGATGGGTGGGTAGATGGGGTGTAGGGGGATGATGGGGCATAGATGGGGTGTATGTGGATGGATGGATGGGTAGATGGGGTGTAGGGGGATGATGGGGCATAGATGGGGTGTATGTGGATGGATGGATGGGTAGATGGGGTGTAGGGGGATGATGGGGCATAGATGGGGTGTATGTGGATGGATGGATGGGTAGATAGCTAGAGGAGGTGTGTGGTACTCCTGGGGGAATTCTGCTCCAAAGAATTAAAAATTCTGCGCACACACACAAAAAATTCTGCATACAATATTTTAAGATTCTGCAAATTTTATTTGTCAAATAAATGTGGCGGCTCCAGCCTGGCATTGGAGAGCACAGGCCACTGGCAGCACAGAGGTGGGAGATCACTGTGCACTTGCCCCCACCTCCATCCCGGGACATGGACTCAGCGGTGAGGCTGCACCCAACCCTGACACAGCGCAAGGACTGGGCTTGCCCCAGAAACACCCCAGGGCCTCCCTCTCTGTGCCAGGCGCACCAGGTGTGGGCAGGCTGGCTCAGGAAGGCAGGATCCAAGTGTGGAGGGGCTCAATGTGGGGGGAATCCAGGTGTAGGGTGAGCAGGTTCTGTGTGGGTGCAGGTGGCTTAGTGGGGGATCCAGGTGAGGGGCAGATCTGGATGCACAGGGGTTTGTTGGGGGGATCTGGGTGCGACGGTAATGGGACTCTGCAGGGGGGTCTGGTGAAGGTGGTTGGGGCTCAGGGGGTGAGGTCTGGGTGTGGCAAAGACAAGCAGGGAGCAAAATACCCCGGGGACCCTGCGTACAATCGGGGGGGAGGGGGAGACAAATCTCAGGGAAAATAAAAGAAATCCCCAGGCACAATGAGGTCAAGTGCCAATTAGCGCCCGTCCGGCGACACCACCGCCTCCGGGGGGCTGTCCGTGGCCCAGAGCTGCCAGGCCCTGGTTTGTGGGGGTGCTCTGAGATCCTGGGCAAGCAGCGAAAGTCACCTGGGGGGGTGAGACCGCCGTGAAACGCCAGCGGGGGAGGGTGACGCCAATGGGGGAGGGGGAGAAATTCGTCAGGAAAAGAGTGGAAGAAAGTTAGTGAAAACCACGGAGGTTTGGGGTGGGGGTTTTTGGCGGGGGGGGGGCGAAAAACAGCAGCAGAAAATAAAGTCGGTTGTTTTGGGGACGGGTGGCAAAGCCAGGGAGTTGCAGGGTGACCCTGGGCAGAACCAACCAGCGATGGACAGACAGACCGGACCGGCCTCACTGCACCTCCCCAGTGGAGCAAGTCATCTATCAACCCAGGAGTCCCAGCTCCCAGCCCCGCTGCTCTAACCCACCAGATCCCGCTCCCCTCCCCGAGCCAGGGAGAGAACCCAGGAGTCTTTCCCAGCCTTTTCTGCGGAAAAGGACCTAGGGGTGACAGTGGACGAGAAGCTGGATATGAGTCAACAGTGTGCCCTTGTTGCCAAGAAGGCCAATGGCATTTTGGGATGTATAAGTAGGGGCATAGCGAGCAGATCGAGGGATGTGATCGTTCCCCTCTATTCGACACTGGTGAGGCCTCATCTGGAGTACTGTGTCCAGTTTTGGGCCCCCCACTACAAGAAGGATGTGGATAAATTGGAGAGAGTCCAGCGAAGGGCAACAAAAATGATTAGGGGTCTAGAGCACATGACTTATGAGGAGAGGCTGAGGGAGCTGGGATTGTTTAGTCTGCAGAAGAGAAGAATGAGGGGGGGATTTGATAGCTGCTTTCAACTACCTGAAAGGGGGTTCCAAAGAGGATGGCTCTAGACTGTTCTCAATGGTAGCAGATGACAGAACGAGGAGTAATGGTCTCAAGTTGCAATGGGGGAGGTTTAGATTGGATATTAGGAAAAACTTTTTCACTAAGAGGGTGGTGAAACACTGGAATGCGTTACCTAGGGAGGTGGTAGAATCTCCTTCCTTAGAGGTTTTTAAGGTCAGGCTTGACAAAGCCCTGGCTGGGATGATTTAACTGGGAATTGGTCCTGCTTCGAGCAGGGGGTTGGACTAGATGACCTTCTGGGGTCCCTTCCAACCCTGATATTCTATGATTCTATGATTCTATGAGTCCCAGCTCCCAGCCCCCCTGCTCTAACCACCAGACCCCGCTCCCCTCCCCGAGCCAGGGAGAGAACCCAGGAGTCCCAGCTCCCAGCCCCCCTGTTCTAACCACCAGACCCCGCTCCCCTCCCCGAGCCAGGGAGAGAACCCAGGAGTTCCGGCTCCCAGCTCCCCCTGCTCTAACCCACCAGACCCTGCTCCCCTCCCCGAGCCAGGGAGAGAACCCAGGAGTCCTGGCTCCCAGCCCCCTCTGCTCTGACCCACTGACTCAAACTTCCTCTTTGGGGTTTGTCCTATCATTCACAGCAGCTGTGACCAGAAGGTCAGTTTGGTCTGAGACCCCTGATCCCAGCCCCCCCTACCACTGCACATACCTCCAACCCCTGACCCCCCACCCCGCCCAGCACTGCACTATATTCAGGGATGGAGAGTGCAGGGGAGGGGAGGGAGGCTCAGGTGTGAGTGACGGAAACTTTCAAACCCAAGCTGGGGGCTCGCCCTGCCCCCCATGTCCCGTCCTTCCCAAGGGCCATCCGAGCTCTGTAGCCGAGTGCTAATTGGAGAAAGACACGGAGGTGCAGGCCAGGGGGAGAATGGACAGACAGACAGAGGGAGGGAGGGATGGACAGGCAACCGGTGGGATGGATGGTGAACAGACAGACAGCACAGTGGTTGGATGGACAGACGGATGGACGCAGATGGACTGACGAACAGATGGACAGACGGATGGCGTGGTGGTGGACGGATGGATGGAGGGATGGATGGACGGGTACCATGGTGGGTGGATGGATGGATGGATGGAGGGACAGAGGGATGGACAGACGGGTGATGGATGGTGTGGTGGGTGGATAGATGTACAGATGGACTGACGGGTGGATGGATGTGCGGTGGGTGGATGGACAGACAGGTGGATGGATGGACGGATGGATGCAGGGGCAGGCGGGTGGATGGGGGGGACAGGAGAACGGATGGATGGATGGATGGTGTCACGGAGTCCCCGGGGCGATGCTCTGGCCCTGCTCCCCATGAAGCCAGGCAGGACTCTGGGGAAGTCTCCTTCCTGTGAGCAGCCTGTCTGCAGGACACACAGCTCCCCCGGCTCCACCTTCCTGGGTCTGACCTCGGAGCCTTCAGCCTCCCCTGCCCCACCCTGCGCTTCCCCCAGCGAGTCCACCAGGCGGGGTCCTGGGGAAGCCAGAGGGTCCTGCCCCCCAACTCCGCAGTCAGACGTGACTCTCAGCCAGCCGGGGAAACAGAAGGTTTATTAGACGACAGGAACATGGTCTAACACAGAGCTTGTAGGTGCAGAGAACAGGACCCCTCAGCTGGGTCCATTTTGGGGGGCAGTGAGCCAGACAACCACATCTGCCCTTCACTCCATGTCCCCAGCCAGCCCCAAACTGAAACTATCTCCAGCCTGCCCCTCCTCTGGGCTTTGTCCCTTTCCCGGGCCAGGAGGTCACCGGATTCCTTTGTTCTCCAACCCTTTAGCTCTCACCTGGCAGGGGGGAAGGGCCCAGGCCATCAGTGGCCAGGAAACAGGGTGTCGGCCATTCTCTGTGTCCAGACCCCTGCACACACCTGCCCCCTAGGGCTCTGCAACGACCATACACCCTTACCCCACCCCCTAGATACTCAAGAACTGCCTAGGGGAAACTGAGGCACCCCCACACTATTCAGAGGAAAGATTAAGAACAGTCCCACTTCATCACAGATGGACAGGTGGATGGAGGGATGGATGGACGGGTGACGGACAGGTGGACAGACAGGGGGGTGGATGGACAGACAGGTGATGGACAGGCGGTGTGTGGATGGATGCACGGACAGACAGGTGATGGAGGGACAGACAAGTGGATGGACGGACAGAAGGGTGCAAGGACAGGTGGATGGATGGTTGGGTGGACAGACAGGTGGATGGACGGACGGGTGGACAGACAGGTGATGGAGGGACAGACAGGTGATGGACAGGTGGATGGCCGGACGGGTTATGGAAAGACAGGTGATGGAGGGACAGACAGGTGATGGACAGGCGGGTGGATGGACGGACAGATGGGTGCACGGACAGGTGGATGGATGGACGGACGGGTGATGGACAGGCGGGTGGATGGACGGACGGACAGAGGGTGCAGGGGCAGGCGGCCGTCGGGGCCGGCAGGGGGGACCCCGCGAGGCGGCTCCGGCCCCCCCCACTCACCTGGCGCTCGGGCTGCCCCGGCTCCCAGGCGCCGCTCGGAGTCCCGGCACCAGCAGCTGGGGGGTGGGGAGGAAACAGCCTGGCCACGCCCCCCTGGGTGACGAAGGGCGGCTCCGGCCAATGGGGGACGAGGGGCCACCCACAAAGAGACCACATCGAAACGGGGAGGGGGGATGACGTCCCGAGGGAACGGCTCAGCCCTTGGTGGGTGACAAATCTGGGGGCGGGGAGCCCGGACTCCTGGGTTCTCTCCCCGGCTCTGGGAGGGGAGCGGGCTCTAGTGGTTAGAGCAGGTGGGGGCTGGGAGCCCGGACACCTGGGTTCATTCTGTCCCATCCCCCCATAGCGAGGAGACTGTCGGATTCACAGGGGTGATGCTGCCAGATGACTTCCAGGGATTCACTCCCCCCCGCCCCCCCCCCGGGTCTGGGAACCTGCCCCCAGGGATCATCAGGGAGTGGCTGGAAACCTCACAGCTCAGAGATCCGGCGGGGGGGGCGGGGGGGGAGGTGTTGGTGTCTCCAGGAGAGCGGCTGCAGGGAGTTAACCCTGCCACTGCCCCCCACTCCCGACCCGCAGCCCCCTGCCAGCCCGGCCCTGGTCCACCCCCCAGCCCTGCCATTACCCCTCTCTCCCGACCCGCAGCCCCCTGCCAGCCCAGCCCTGGGCCCCCCCAGCCCTGCCGGTGCCCCCCACTCCCGACCCGCAGCCCCCTGCCAGCCCGGCCCTGGTCCACCCCCCAGCCCTGCCATTATCCCTCTCTCCCGACCCGCAGCCCCCTGCCAGCCCAGCCCTGGGCCCCCCCAGCCCTGCCGGTGCCCCTCACTCCCGACCCGCAGCCCCCTGCCAGCCCAGCCCTGCCGGTGCCCCTCACTCCCGACCCGCAGCCCCCTGCCAGCCCAGCCCTGGCCCCCCCCCAGCCCTGCCGGTGCCCCTCACTCCCGACCCGCAGCCCCCTGCCAGCCCGGCCCTGCCCTGCCCTGCCCCCCCCCCGTGACCCTCGCTTCTTCCCAGCCGAGCTTCCCCTCGGTTTTTAGGAGCCCGTCTGTGGCCGAGGGTTTATGGCCCATGTGTGTTTTGTGGTCAGGGGCGCCCTCGCGTGGCCGCGTGTGGCACTGTCCCGATGCGGCTGCAAACGGGCCAGGCTTGGGCTAGGAGTCTGCTGGGGCCTGGCCCCCCATAGGGGAAAGTCCAGGAGGGGTGGGGTGGGGGCTAGATGAGGAGCCCCCCCCTTGCTAAATGGTGAGTGGGACGAAGCCTGTGCCCGTGGGAAGGGGTGGCTCAGTGAGGAAAGCAGGATTGGGCCCAGACAAGCAGGCAGGCGACAGTTACAGATTGACCGTTATAAAGCGTCCAAATCCCAAGGCCAAACACCACTTGGGTCTGGCAACAAGTGCCGGTCAGTTTTGCAACTTCGACCGAAAGATCCAAGTGGATTTTTAGGGGTATTATTTCAAACCAAACCAAAACCAATTCGTTTTAAACCTACAAAACAGAGGGTTACAAGCCAGGAGTGTTGTTTTAGGTCCTTAAAACAGGGGTGGGCAAACTTTTTGGCCAGAGGAAGGTGAGAACTGCCCACAAATGGCAGCACAAAGGCGCCGCAGATAAAGGACAGACCCGGTCAGCAAACAAACTACCTGAAACCAAAAGGCTCAAAGTATGACCCTCCAGAGGAAACAGGGTCACACCTAAGACAGGTTAACAGGTTAAAGGGGTCTGCTGACAGGCCTGGCACCCCTACTTCTTAACTCACCCAAACCCCAAGGATATAATTAAAGTTAAAAACCCCGTGCAAAGATTTCAAGAGGACGTTGAGCACACTGGCCTCAAAAACAAATGGCCTAAAGAAAAGGCAAGGGTATAACAAGCTGCTTTTAATAGGTTTGATGTTAATATTAAACTTCGGGATACATTTCATGTTCATAAGCACCCCTGTAACCATGGATGGTGTGTATGGTTTTTGGAAAACACCTTTAAGGTCATAGTGTAATGATCCTTCTCAGCTATTACCTGTGAATAAACTTAAAGCCTAGCACAGCAGAAAAAAACATTACAAACTTGGTCTGCTGTATAAGAAGGGAAACTGAGGCACGCCACCGCCTGAATTTAATAACTGAACAGTGGGATAATCCACCCTTATAAGGAAGAAGCCATTGCAACCTGGCCAGCCCATAGACCGAACACACAGGAAAGTAGGGGGTTAATTCCTCTGTTTTGCCTGCAATCAGGAAGGGTATTTGTAAAAGGAAGGGATATTTTAAGCAATAATCTGCCACCCCCAACGGGATAGAACCAGGTTCTTTTGGTCTTTCAGACAATCAGGAAAAG
Organism: Natator depressus; assembly: GCF_965152275.1. NCBI lineage: Eukaryota > Metazoa > Chordata > Testudines > Cheloniidae > Natator > Natator depressus. Next base: position 21,840,208 of record NC_134256.1, on the reverse strand, counting down.
CTCGCGTGCAGGGTTCTGCCACTGGGACTCCCGGAGCACTGTATGACCCAGCTGCAGGACCTTTGGGGGGGGGGGGCTGTCCGGGGGTATGTGTGTGGAGGGGGTAGGGGTGTGGGGGTGTGTGGAGGGGGTGGAGGTGAATATGCTTATAGCATGTGCTGATTTCAATGCTTAAATTGTACTCTCAAGAAACGCGGCATGTTGCCTTCTCCCCTTTAAAAAGATTCTGTGTGCTGCTTATAAGCGTAACAACCGTGCTGCCTACGTTCCACCAACCACGTCCCCCCGGCACCTACGTTCCACCAACCACGTCCCCCCGGGCGCCTACGTTCCACTAACCACGTCCCCTCGGCCTCTACGTTCCACCAACCACGTCACCCCGGGCGCCTACATTCCACCAACCACGTCCCCCCGGGCGCCTACGTTCCACCAACCACGTCCCCCCGGCCTCTACGTTCCACCAATCACGTCACCCCGGGCGCCTACGTTCCACCAACCACGTCCCCCCGGGCGCCTACGTTCCACTAACCACGTCCCCTTGGCCTCTACGTTCCACCAACCACGTCCCCCCGGGCGCCTACGTTCCACCAATCACGTCCCCCCGGGCGCCTACGTTCCACCAACCACGTCACCCCGGGCGCCTACATTCCACCAACCACGTCCCCTCGGTGTCTACGTTCCACCAACCACGTCCCCCCGGGTGTCTACGTTCCACCAATCACGTCCCCCCGGGCGCCTACGTTCCACCAACCACGTCACCCCGGGCGCCTACATTCCACCAACCACGTCCCCTCGGTGTCTACGTTCCACCAACCACGTCCCCCCGGGTGCCTACGTTCCACCAACCACGTCCCCCCGGGTGCCTACGTTCCACCAACCACGTCACCCCATCGCCTACGTTCCACAACCCCGTCCTCCCGGCCGCCTCAGTGGCTGACCCCGCCTTGCTCCATTGCGGTGACTCTCCTGGGGCGGGGGGCCCCGATCCCGCGGGGACCAGTCGCCGCGCAGGGCGACCTGGGCCGGGCTGGCACGTGAGGAGAACCCACCACCGGCCTGGGTCGGTTGTTCCCATCGCTCAGTCCCTCGCCCCTATCCAAAAAGTGCCTCTTCTTCCGACCCCATGGGCCCCGGGGGCCGCCTGGCGCCGTCCGTTGGCTGGGTCCAGGCGACGGCCGCGCTGCCCAGGACGGTGCCCAAGTCAGGGAAGTGGTTGACCATACAGGGGACTGGTGGAGCCAGACTGAGCTCCCGTCGCTGGGGTTGGCCCTTCGCCCGCTTCCTTGTTTGCTCAGGGTCTGGCTTCGCTCGGCTGCTGACTCAAGGGATTTGGTTACCCTGGAAGCCGGGTCCTTCCTCATTCCCCGCTCACGGGCCGCCCTGTCCCCGCCGTGCCCCCGGCCGGCAGGTTTTGCGGCCGAGGTCCAGGATGTAGCTGTGTGGCTCCCTCCCCGCCCCGATTCCGGTTCCTTCTCGCCTGCCCCGCCGACTGGGTGTCGCTCTTCTCCGAAACGACTTCCCCGTCTGCCCCCTTCCCCGGGGGGCCCCGTCCCGCATTGGCCCAAGGGCCCCCCAGAGACTGGGGCTCGGCGTGGCTGGCCGGGCTCAGTCCCCAGGGCTCCAGGGAGGCAGGGATGGCTGGACCGGGGAGGGTGGGGTGTTGGAGGGGCACAGGGACCCCTCTGGGAGCCCCCTAAAGAAGGGAGCTTCACCAGAGTCAAAGCCCGCCCCCCAGGCCTGCCAGTGCCCCTCAGTCCTGACCCGCAGCCCGCTGCTCACCCAGCACTGGGGCCCCCTCAACTCTGCTGGTGCCCCTCACTCCTGACCCACAGCCCCTGCTAGCCCAGCCCTGGGCTCCCCCCCAGCCGGCCGCCCCCACATTGCCAAGTGGGGGTGATTTTTGCGCGAAGCGCTCAGCACCGCCCAGCCTGGGGACGGGCCCCTGCCGGTGCCGGGGGAGCCACGGGGCTAGTCTGCCTGGCTAGGCCCCCTGTTGCTCCGTGGTCCTGGGGCCTCCGCTCTGAGCCAGGGGCACCGAGCCAGGCGCTGGGCGAGGCCGGAGGTCGGGGCTTTGTGACCATGTGCCTGGGGGCCTCGTCCCCTGCCCACTCGTCCCCTGCCCACACTGGGCCCCCCGGGGTTTTTTCTACTCCATGAGCTGGTTGTTTGGTTCGCCCCCAGGGCCAGTCCTAGCAGCCGGGAGGGTGGGGGCCAGGGTGAGCTGATAATGGGGGGGGGTGTTTTGCTCCTTTGGGGGGGTGACGGACTGGAGGGGGAAGCCCGAGAGCCCGGCAGTTACAAATATGGGGGGGGGGACAGATTTGGGGGGGCTCTGCATGGTGAGGGGGAGGCAGATGGGGGGAAATTTCTGTGCACTTGGAGCCACAGTGGGGTAGCACGAAATCCCCCCAAGTTACAAGGCGGGGGGGTGAAAACCGCCCCCCATTGCTGGTGATCTCTGAGACCTCACCGTGCGGAGGTGGCTGGGGGCGTTGGACACCGCCCCCACACTTCCCCCCCGCCAACCCAGGCCCGGCCGGCCCCTCAGAGGCCAAAGTCAGGGAGCAAAGTCCAAGGTCCTGGCTGGGTGTGGGGAGGGGCCCTTGGCCGTGGGGAGAATGAGGGTCCTCCCGTGCTGCCGCCCCCCTCAAGGAGCTGGAAGGAGACAGCCCAGGGCTGGGGAGGCTCAGGGTCCCCCCAAGCCCCCAGTTCCCCTCCCCCTTGCAGAGCAAGTGCCAGGGGGAAGTCCCGCGGGGGGAGTGGCTGATGGGAATATCCTCCCCCCGCTCCACCCCCGCGGCTCATTCGCTCTCTGGCGAGGCATCTGTGCAGCCGCTGTCCGTCCGTCTGTCTGTCCGTCCATCCCAGCCCCATGGAGGGGGCCGTGACCTCTGGCCTCTTGCTGGCCCTGTGCTGGGCGCTGGCCCCACCTGCAGGTACCGGGGTGGGGGGGTTTCTGTGTGTCTGAGCCAAGTGGGCCCCCCCCGTCTGTCTGTCTGTCTGTCCGTCTAGTCTCACCCCTCCCCCCCCCGCAGATGCCCAGGAGGGGCTTTGCTACGAGCAGTTCGGGGCCGGCAAGTGCAAGGAGTTGCTGGGTGAGGACGTGCCCAAGGCTGACTGCTGCCTGAACCCCGACTATGGGTACCAGCCCCGCGCCGGGGCGCCCTGCCAGTCCTGCCGGTGAGTGGCCCCCAGACCTCCCCCACTGCTCCCTGAACCCCGACTACGGGTACCAGCCCCGCGCCGGGGCGCCCTGCCAGTCCTGCCAGTGAGTGCCCCCCAGACCTCCCCCATTGCTCCCTGAACCCCGACTACGGGTACCTGCCCCACGCTGGGGCGCCCTGTCAGTACTGCCGGTGAGTGGCCCCCAGACCTCCCCCACTGCTCCCTGAACCCTGGCTACAGGTACCAGCCCCGCGCTGGGGCGCCCTGCCAGTCCTGCCGGTGAGTGGCCCCCAGACCTCCCCCACTGCTCCCTTAACCCCGACTACGGGTACCCGCCCCACGCTGGGGTGCCCTGCCAGTCCTGCCCGAACCCCAACCCTCGCCCCTAACCCCAGCCCATCCACCCCTCGCCTCAGCCCCTAACGCTGGGCCCAGCAATCCGCCAAAGGCTACGACAGGCACCGGGCCCAACCCCCCCTGACCCCCCTGCCCTCCCCGCAGCCAGGCCGAGTGGAGCGACTGGACGCCCTGGGGCCCCTGCTCCGTGTCCTGCAGGGAAGGGGTGCAGAGACGTAGCCAGACCTGCCAGGGGCAGGGCCAGTGCTCAGGTGGCCCGCGGAGGAGGTGGGAGACTCAAGCCTGCAGCCTGAAGGATTGCTGCCCCGGTGAGTTTCCCCCGCCCCTCTCCGCCAGCGCCCCATGGCGCCCCCCACGGCCAGTGCCCCCTGTGCCCCATGGCGCCCCCCAGGGCCAGTGCCCCCTTTGCCCCACGGTGCCCACTGCTGGACACCGCCACCTCACGCAGACAGCACCCCACGTCACCCAGCCCTGTACCCCACAGCACCCCCTAGTGGGAGAGGCTGAGGCTGGAGTAGCTGGGAGCTCCCCAGGCTTCTCTCTCTCTCCCTCACTCTCTCTCTCTCACCCAGATTCAACACTTTCACTTCCCTCCTAGGGGTGCTGGTTCCTCCCAGCTCCCTGCCCTCCCCCCCCCCCGATCTTCCCCCACCACAGCTGGAAATGGAAACTTCCTGTTCCCAGCTGCTTGAGCTGCAGAGAGGCCCATGCAGTGATGGGGGGCTGGGAGGGGAAGGGGTTGGTCACCCCCTATCGGAGCTGGGCTCTGAGGGGTGGGCAGGGGAAAGGAGGGGTCTCTGGGGAGGGGTGTGTAGCGGGAGGGGATCAAATGGGAGGGGCAGGTGGGTAGGTGGTCTCAGGTGGGGAGGGGGGGTCTCTGGCATGGGGAGGGGGCAGCCTCAGGTCCCCACCCCCACCCTAATCTCATGCTGACCCCTTTCCCCCATCGCCCTGCAGTGATGGGGGGCTGGTCGTCCTGGGGCCCCTGGAGCTCCTGTTCTGTGACTTGTGCCGAGGGGGTGAAGAGGCGAATCCGTAGGTGCACCGAGCCGGCGCCCGTCTGTGGGGGCTCCTGCCCGGGCCACAACTCGGAGTCCCTGCCCTGCAACACCAACAAGATCTGCCCCAGTGAGTGATGGGTGTGTGTGTGGGGGGAATGGGCGGGAGTGGGGGGGGCGGGGTTGTGTGTGGTTCTTTTTTGACACCGTCCCAGCTGACATCCTCACAAGCCGGCTAGGGGAAGAGTTGCTCTGAAATCAACCAGGCCACATCCGAGAAGGAGAAGTGCAGAATACAACGCCGAGGAAGGTGTGGGGGGGCGGGGAATCAAATGCGTAGCGACAACGTGGGGACTAGGCGGTCACGTGGCTGCCACTGATCTGGGGGCTCGCGCGGATCCCATATGGAATATGAGTCAACAACGGGACGCGGCTGTGGAAAAGGCTACTCTCATTCTGGGTGTGTTAACAGGAGGGTCGTATGCAAGACGCGGGAGGTCGTGGTCCCGCTTGGGTCGGCACTGGTGGGACCCCGGCGGGAGGACTGTGTCTGGCTCTGGGTGCCCCACGTATTAGGAAAGTTGTGAACGAATTGGAGAGAGTCCAGAGGAGAGCAACCAAAATGATCGAAGGTTTAGAAAACCTGACCTAGGAGGGACGGTTAAAAGAAACCGGGCATGTTTGGTCTGGAGAGAAGGAGGGTGAGGGGGGACCTGAGAACAGTCTTTAGATACCTCACGGGCTGTTCTAAAGAGGATACTGGCAATTGTTCTCCATGTCCGCTGTGGGCAGGACAAGAAGTAAAGGGCTGAATCTGCAGCCAGCGGGATGGACGTTAAATAATGGGAGAAACTTTCTAACTCTCAGGGTCGCTCAGCTCCGGAACTGGCTCCCAAGGGGGCTGTGGGACCCTGTCATTGGAGGGTTGTAAGAAGAAGTTGGACAAACCTGTCAGGGATAGTTTAGGTTGACTTGGTCCTGCCTCCACGCAGGGGGCTGGATTTAGTGACCTCCCGAGGTTCCTTCCAGCCCGACATTTCTATGATCTCATTCTATTCCATAGATGTTTTTATACTGCATTCATCACGGAGTATCTGGTTGGGTGGGTAGGGGGATGGGTGGGGGACAGGATGGATGGAGGATGGCTGGCTGGGTAGGTGGATGGTTGGATAGAGGGTTGGGGGCAGGGATGGATGGTTGGATGGATGGATGGGGAATGGGTTGTTGGGTGGAAGGATTAGTGGATAGGTGGATGGGGTTGGGTGGGTGCATACATGGGTGGCTGTAAGGGTTGGGTGCTTGGACAGAAGGATTAAGGGATGGTTGGGTGGGCCGATGGGGGGATGGTTCGGTAGTTGAATGGGGGGATGGGTGGAAGGGGATGGCTGGGTGGGGCGATGGGGGATGGGTGGGAAGCAATGGGTTGGGTAGTGAATGGGGGGATGGGTGGGAAGGGATGGCTGGGTGGGGCGATGGGGGGATGGGTGGGAAGCAATGGTTGGGTAGTTGAATGGGGGAGGGGTGGGAAGGGATGGCTGGTGGGGCGATGGGGGGATGGGTGGGAAGCAATGGTTGGGTAGTTGAATGGGGGATGGGTGGGAAGGGATGGCTGGGTGGCAGGGTGAGGGGATGGCTGGTGGGGCGATGGGGGGATGGGTGGGAAGGGATGGCTGGGTGGGGCGATGGGGGGATGGGTGGGAAGCAATGGTTGGGTAGTTGAATGGGGGGATGGGTGGGAAGGGATGGCTGGGTGGGGCGATGGGGGGATGGGTGGGAAGCAATGGTTGGGTAGTTGATGGGGGGATGGGTGGGAAGGGATGGCTGGGTGGAGGCGATGGGGGGATGGGTGGGAAGCAATGGTTGGGTAGTTGAATGGGGGGATGGGTGGGAAGGGATGGCTGGGTGGGGCGATGGGGGGATGGGTGGGAAGGGATGGCTGGGGTGGGCGATGGGGGATGGGTGGAAGCAATGGCTGGGTAGTTGAATGGGGGGATGGGTGGGAAGGGATGGCTGGGTGGGGTGATGGGGGGATGGGTGGGAAGCAATGGTTGGGTAGTTGAATGGGGGGATGGGTGGAAGGGATGGCTGGGTGGGGCGATGGGGGGATGGGTGGGAAGGGATGGCTGGGTGGGGCGATGGGGGATGGGTGGGAAGCAATGGTTGGGTAGTTGAATGGGGGGATGGGTGGGAAGGGATGGCTGGGTGGGGCGATGGGGGATGGGTGGAAGCAATGGTTGGGTAGTTGATGGGGGGATGGGTGGGAAGGGATGGCTGGGTGGGGCGATGGGGGGATGGGTGGGAAGCAATGGTTGGGTAGTTGAATGGGGGGATGGGTGGGAAGGGTGGCTGGGTGGGGTGATGGGGGGGATGGGTGGGGAAGCAATGGTTGGGTAGTTGAATGGGGGGATGGGTGGGAAGGGATGGCTGGGTGGGGGCGATGGGGGGATGGGTGGGAAGGGATGGCTGGGTGGGGCGATGGGGGGATGGTGGGAAGCAATGGTTGGGTAGTTGAATGGGGGGATGGGTGGGAAGGGATGGCTGGGTGGGGCGATGGGGGATGGGTGGGAAGCAATGGTTGGGTAGTTGAATGGGGGGATGGGTGGGAAGGGATGGCTGGGTGGGGCGATGGGGGGATGGGTGGGAAGCAATGGTTGGGTAGTTGAATGGGGGGATGGGTGGGAAGGGATGGCTGGGTGGGGCGATGGGGGGATGGGTGGGAAGGGATGGCTGGGTGGGGGCGATGGGGGATGGGTGGGAAGCAATGGCTGGGTAGTTGAATGGGGGATGGGTGGGAAGGGATGGCTGGGTGGGGCGATGGGGGATGGGTGGGAAGCAATGGTTGGGTAGTTGAATGGGGGGATGGGTGGGAAGGGATGGCTGGGTGGGCGATGGGGGGATGGGTGGGAAGGGATGGCTGGGTGGGGTGATGGGGGGATGGGTGGGAAGCAATGGTTGGGTAGTTGAATGGGGGGGATGGGTGGGTAGGTATGGCTGGGTGGGGCGATGGGGGGATGGGTGGGAAGCAATGTTGGGTAGTTGAATGGGGGGATGGGTGGGAAGGGATGGCTGGGTGGGGCGATGGGGGGATGGGTGGGAAGCAATGGTTGGGTAGTTGAATGGGGGGATGGGTGGGAAGGGATGGCTGGGTGGGGCGATGGGGAGGGATGGGTGGGAAGCAATGGTTGGGTAGTTGAATGGGGGGATGGGTGGGAAGGGATGGCTGGGTGGGGTGATGGGGGGATGGGTGGGAAGCAATGGTTGGGTAGTTGAATGGGGGGATGGGTGGGTAGGTATGGCTGGGTGGGGCGATGGGGGGATGGGTGGAAGCAATGGTCGGGTAGTTGAATGGGGGGATGGGTGGGAAGGGATGGCTGGGTGGGGCGATGGGGGGATGGGTGGGAAGCAATGGTTGGGTAGTTGAATGGGGGGATGGGTGGGAAGGGATGGCTGGGTGGGGCGATGGGGGGATGGGTGGGAAGCAATGGTTGGGTAGTTGAATGGGGGGATGGGTGGGAAGGGATGGCTGGGTGGGCGATGGGGGATGGGTGGGAAGCAATGGGTTGGGTAGTTGAATGGGGGGGATGGGTGGGAAGGGATGGCTGGGTGGGGCGATGGGGGATGGGTGGGAAGGGATGGCTGGGTGGGGCGATGGGGGGATGGGTGGGAAGCAATGGCTGGGTAGTTGGAATGGGGGGATGGGTGGGAAGGGATGGCTGGGTGGGGCGATGGGTGGGAAGCATGGTTGGGTATTTTGAAATGGGGGGATGGGTGGGAAGGGATGGCTGGGTGGGGTGATGGGGGATGGGTGGGAAGCAATGGTTGGGTAGTTGAATGGGGGGATGGGTGGGTAGGTATGGCTGGGTGGGGCGATGGGGGGATGGGGTGGGAAGCAATGGTTGGGTAGTTGAATGGGGGGATGGGTGGGAAGGGATGGCTGGGTGGGGCGATGGGGGGATGGGTGGGAAGCAATGGTTGGGTAGTTGAATGGGGGATGGGTGGGAAGGGATGGCTGGGTGGGGCGATGGGGGGATGGGTGGGAAGCAATGGTTGGGTAGTTGAATGGGGGGATGGGTGGGAAGGGATGGCTGGGTGGGGCGATGGGGGGATGGGTGGGAAGCAATGGTTGGGTAGTTGAATGGGGGGATGGGTGGGAAGGGATGGCTGGGTGGGGCGATGGGGGGATGGGTGGGAAGCAATGGTTGGGTAGTTGAATGGGGGGATGGGTGGGTAGGTATGGCTGGGTGGGGCGATGGGGGATGGGTGGGAAGCAATGGTTGGGTAGTTGAATGGGGGATGGGGGAGAAGGGATGGCTGGGTGGGGCGATTTGGGATGGGTGGGAAGCAATGGTTGGGTAGTTGAATGGGGGGATGGGTGGGAAATGATGGCTGGGTGGGGCGATGGGGGGATGGGTGGGAAGCAATGGTTGGGTAGTTGAATGGGGGATGGTGGGAAGGGATGGCTGGGTGGGGCGATGGGGGGATGGGTGGGAAGCAATGGCTGGTAGTTGAATGGGGGGATGGGTGGGAAGGGATGGCTGAGTGGGTATGGCTGGGTCACTGGATGGGGGATAGGTGGGCAGGTGGGGGTGAATTGGCCCCTCCCAACACTGAGGCCTGATCTCTCCCTTCTCTGTAGCTCATGGTAACTGGGGCAGTTGGGGCAATGGGGTCCTTGTTCTGCCACATGCTCTCCGGAGGAAGCGGGGCTGAAGCCAAGCAGCGTCGCTCACGGGTTTGCGACAGCCCCCACCTTCCTCCATCCCTCCCGGACTCCCCTGCTCTGGATCTGCCATGAGGACCAGTCTTGCATTGGGCTCCCCTTCTGCCCAGGTGAGAAAGATCCTCCTGCCCCCCCACCCCCAAGACATCCAGTCCCCTGCCCTGGGGCCATATGGGAGCCGGTGCCCCAAAAGGGGAAATCTCCCGTTTCCCATTCCCCCAACCCTCGGGCTAGGTTTCCCATGCTGACCCGTGTTTTTCTCTCTGACTCTGCGCTCTGCCCAGTGCACGGTGGCTGGAGTGACTGGCAGCCGTCCCAGTCCCTGCTCGGTGACCTGTGGCATGGGCCGGGTAATGGAGAAGCGTCTTTGCAACAACCCAGCGCCACGGCAAGGTGGGAACATCTGTCTTGGCCTCAATACCCGGTCACATTTCTGCAACACCAAAATACCCTGCCCAGGTAAGGGGGCAGGGACAGACAAAGAGCATTTGGAGTGGGGAGAGGACACCTGCTGTCCCTGGAGGGGAGGGCAGATGGAGGGGTGGGGCAAGGGGTGGAGGAATGGAGGTATAGAGGAAAAGAAGAATGGATGGATCAGGAAGAGGATGAAGGAGTAGAAAAGTGGTGGGATGCACAGAGAGAAGGAGGGAGGAATGGATGAAAGCGCAGTAAAATGATGGATGCGGGAATGGAGGGGTGTGTATTGGGATGGATGGAAGTAGAAAATGGATGAATTAATGGATGGATGAGTGAATGGATGAATGAATGGTCAGTGGGTGGGTGGATGGATGTATCAATGGTTAGTTGGGTCAATGGACAGATGGCAGCGGGTGGGTGGGTGGGTGGAGTGATGCCTAGGTCAATGGATGGATGTTTGTGTGGGTCAATACATGGATGGATGATGGGTAGGCAGGTTTGTGTGTGGGTAGATAGATGGATGAGCCAATGGGTGGATGGATGGATGGATGGATGGTGGTTAATGGTGGGTCGATGGATGAACGGATCAATGGTTGGGTAGGTCAGTGGATGGATGGATGATGATGGGTGGGGCTGGTTTGTGTGTGGGTAGATGGATGGATGGATGATGGGTCAATGGTGGGTCGATGGATGAATGGATCAGTGGTTGGGTGGATGTTGGGTGGGTCTTGCAACATTACCAGGGTTAATACTCCCTACTCCGTCACATCTCTCCCTGCTTCGAGACTGAACTGAGTGCAGTCACTCTAACCAGTGACCTGGGGAAGTTCAGGCCCCTCTCTCCAGGACAACACATCCGCTATCGTGTTGGCGCTCCCCATCACATGGACCACATCCATGTCATAATCCTGCAGGAGCAGGCTCCACCTCCTGAGCAGTTTTCCCTGTGACTCGGAAGGGGGAACATCTTATAGGCAGGTGCAATCCCGTCTGCACCCCATGGACAGCCAGATTAGTGAGTCCTGGCTGGTTGGAAAACAGCTGTCGGTACAGATGTAGCACCCCTCTGATCTCAGCTTTCTGGCCAGGGGTTAACCGATCAGAGAGGGGGATTGTTTCCAGGGAGGAGCCAGCTCCTGTCTCAGGGAATAGATCTACTCAAGGGTTGTCTCCCTGCTCCTCCCAATGTCCACACATGGCCAACACCACATTCCCCCGGCATAATATGGCTTCATCGTATGACCATGGTACACCTGGTGGTGATGTGCCTGGTTCGACAGCTCCACCACATAGTTTACCTCATTAAGTTGCTTGACAACCTTGAAAGGACCTTCCCAGGTGGCCCGTAGTTTGCTTTTTCTCACGGGGATGAGAACCATCACCTGAACCCCGGTGGCATAGGTGCGGGCCTGCGCCGTGCGGTCATACCAGGCCTTCTGCTTCTTCTGGGGCTCTGGCCAGATTCTCCTTGGCCAGGCCCATGAGCTCAGCAAGTCTCTCTGGAAGGTCAGGACATACTTCACCATGGATTCTCCATCGGGAGTGGCCTTCCCTCCCACTCGTCTCTCATCAGGTCCAGGGATCCTCACCCTCCTTCCATATAACAGTTCGAAAGGCGAGAACCCGGTAGACTCCTGGGTACCTCCTGTACACAAACAGCAGGTGAGGTAAGTACTCGTCCCAATCCTGCAGGTGCTGGTCCATAAAGGTTTTCAGCATCATCTTTAGCGTCCCGTTGAACCTCTCCACAAACCCATTGGACTGGGGGTGATAAGCTGAGGCCCAGATGTGCTGGACCCCACATTTCTCCCACAAGCAACGGAGCAGGGCCGACATGAAGTTGGTCTGTCAAGACTTCCTTGGGGAACCCCACTCGGCTGAAAATGGTCAGGAGCGCATCTGCCACGGTGTCTGCTTCAATGGAAGCTAAGGGCACTGCCTCGGGGTAGCGGGTGCAAAATCTACCACCACCAGGATGTATTTCTTCCCTGACCGGGTCGTCTTGCTGAGAGGCCCTACTATGTCCATGTCCGCCTTCTGCAAAGGCTCCTCTATGATGGGCAAAGGTCTCAAAGCCGCTTTCCCCTTGTCCCGGGCCTTCCCCACCCTCTGACAGGGGTCACAGGATCGGCAATACTGCCGGACAGTGGTAAAGACCCCGGGCCAGTAAAAGTTCTGTAGCAACCTCTGCCGGGTGCGCCGGATTCCCTGGTGCCCTGTGAGGGGGATGTCATGGGCCAGGGACAGGAGCTTGCGGCGATACTTCTGGGGGACCCCCAGCTGCCTCCTGATCCCACAGGACTCCACTTCCCCTGGGGGAGCCCATTCTCGGTACAGGAACCCCTTCTCCCACATGAACCTCTCCTGGCAGCCTCTCCTCATGGGTCCGTCCCACACTGAGGTCGGCCAGGGCCTGAGCTTCCGCAAGGAGGGATCTTTCCTCAACTCGGCCTGGAACTCAGCGGCTGGGCATGGGATGGGGACCTGCTCCCTCTTGCCAGCTGGGTCTGGAGTCGCAGCCCCTCTGAGCCTTGTCCCTGGGTGCTCCCTCCCCACCAGGGTGGAGTTCTGCGCCTCCCGTGTGGTACCCTCCCTGAGGTCAGGGCGAGGTGCCCCTCGCCAGCTCTAGCTACGGGTCATGACTAGGGAGTTCTGGGGGTTGCCTGGCCAATCCTCGAGGTCATCCCCATCGACACCTCAGTGGGCAAATGGTAGTGCACCCCCACGTCCTTGGGGCCCTCCTTGGATCCCCATTTCAGATGTACTCTCACCATGGGCACCTTGAATGGGGTCCTGCCCACACCCATCAGGGTCAGGTAGGTATCGGGCACCACCCGAGCTGGGGCCACCGCCTTGGGCCGGTCCAGTGTCATCTCCGCGCCCGTGTCCCAGTATCCATTGAACTTCCTCCCATCCACCTCCAGGGGAACAAGGCACTCGCTCTGCAGGGACAGCCCCGTGCCCCCCGCCCCGTACCCTGAGATCCTTGAGTCCGGAGCAGCCAGCCCTCCAGAGGAGCTGGTCTGGGCACTCCTCCCTCCTGAGCAGTGGGTAGCTGCCAGCCCCTCCTCCGGCTGGGTCCCTGCCCAGTTAACCCTGTGCGGGTTCGGTCTTCTCAGTCTGTCCTGGAGCCTGGGGCACTGGGTCCGTATGTGGCCTCTCTGCCCACAGCAATAACAAATCACGTCACGTTAGTTCCCTCAAGCCAGGCTGGTCCTGATGCTGGTTGTTCCCCTCGGGAGGGGGTTCTCCACATTCCCCCTTTGGGAGGTAGCAGGGTGACTCTCTCTCTGCGCCGTGTTGGGCTTATTCTTTTGGGACTCCTCCCTGCCAGCCCCTGACCGGCTGTCCATGAACTCGTCGGCCAGCCGCCCTGCGAGTCGCGGGTCCTCTGGCTTTTTGCTCCCCCAACCACAGCCGCAGGTCGGCTGGGCAGTGCTCATACAGGTGCTCCAGCACCATCAGTTTAATCCTGTCCTCCTTAGTCTGGGCCCCCTCTGCCCACTTGTGGATGTACCCCTCCATTCAGAGGATCAGTTCAAGGTATGTGTCCTCAGGGGTTTTACGAAGGCTAAACAGAGCTTGTAGGTACAGAGAACAGGACCGCTCAGTCAGGGCCCTCTTGAGGGGTGGGGAGCCCAGACCCCGGTTCTGGGATTCAGCCCCTCTCCCCAGCCAGCTCCAACTGAAACCCCCTCCAGCAGCCTCCCCCAGCCACACCCCCGGCTCCTCCTCCAGCCTTTGTCCAGTTTCCCGGGCAGAAGGTGTCACCTGGCCCCAACCCCCTCCTGGGCTCAGGTTACAAGTACCACCTCTTGGTGAAGTCACCCCCTGATATCCCAGCACCATCAGTATTAATGCAGACAGTAAACTCGTAAAACTCCCATGCATCATGACCAGGTAAATACCCCCCACTCCCTACTCCGCCACAATGGATGAATGGATCAATGGTTGGGTGGGTCTGTGGATGGATGGATGGATGATGGGTGGGAAGGTTTGTGTGTGGATGGATGGATGGGATCAGTGGGTGGGTGGTGAATGGATGATGGGTGAGCAGCTTTGTGTGTGCGTAGATGGGTGGATGGATGGATGGATGATGGGTTAATGTGGGTTGATGGATGAATGGATCAATGTTTGGGTGGATGGTTGGTGGGTCTTTGGCTGGATGGTTGGGGTGGAGTAGGATAGATGGTTGGGTGGATAGATGGATGGATGGATGGTTGGGTGAGTCAGTGGCTGGATGGATGATGGGTGGGCTGGTTTGTGTGTGGGTAGATGGATGGATAGGTCAATGGGTGGATGGATGGGTGGGTCAATGGGTGGGTCAATGGATGAATGGATCAATGGTTAGGTGGAGGTTGGGTGGGTGGATGGATGGATGGGTGGGTGGGTCAGTGGCTGGGCTGGCTGGCTGGCTGGCTGGGTCGGTGGGTCAGTGGCTGGATGGATGATGGGTGGGCTGGTTTGCGTGTGGGGAGATGGATGGATGGGTTAATGGATGGATGGATGAGTGGTTGGAGGATGGACAGTCATACTCTGCTGTCTCTGGGGTCTCCCTGACTCCCCCCGCAGTGGATGGACGCTGGTCGGAGTGGGGGAGTGGTCCACTTGCACCCGGCCGGGTTACACCGGGGACATCACCTGCCAGGAGATCGTGGGGCAGCAGAAGCGGACGCGGGTCTGCAAGGGGCGCAGCCCCGATGGGAAGCGCTGTGTGGGGAGTTATATCCATATCCGCAGCTGCTACAACATGTATCGGTGCAAATGTGAGTGTCCGAGGTGGGCTGGTGGGATACTGGGCTGGAGGGGTCTGGGGGTCTGATCGGTGCAGGGGTACCAGGCTGGAGGGGCCCCTGGTTATGACCTGGGGGAGGGGAGGTGGGATACCAGGCCAGATGGGCTCCTGACCTGACTGGTGTCTGTACTGGCTCCCAGTGGAGGGCCAGTGGTCAGACTGGAGTTCCTGGGGTCTCTGCATCCCGACCTGCGGGAAGAATCCCATGAAGTCTCGGAAGCGTGTTTGCCAACCCACTTACCCCAAATTTTCGTGAGTGTGACCAGCGGGGGGTGGGGGTAGGGGGGACATACCAGGGCCTGTGGGGTCTGATCCAGGAGTGGGGATACCAGGGTTGGGGGGCACCATGGGTCTGATCCAGAGGGACACTGGGTTGGGGGAGGAGTCCATGAGTCTGATCTGGTGGGAGGGGAAGGATACCAAGTTGTGGGGGCCCCATGGGTCTGATTCAGAGGATTACAGGGCTTGTGGGGGGGGGTCTATGGGTCTGAACTGGGAGGAGGGGAAGAATACCAACCTGCGGGGTCCCCATGGGTCTGATCCAGAGCCAGTGGGAGGGGGCTGGGCCCAGTGCTGATCTCTCTCTCCTCCCACAGGATGGAGACCCAGGGCGTGGGGAACACTGGGCCGGTGAACATCAGCTTCTGGGGCAAACCCTGGCCCAAGTGCCAGCCCATCAACGGGAAGGCCCTGGAGGTGGAGGAGAAGGAGCCATGTCTCAATGTGCCACCCTGCCCAGAGGAGGAGGAATATGGTGAGCTGGGGGGGGGGGGATGTTGAGTGGGTAGAAGTGTGCGTGTGCGGGGGCCTGGGAGCCAGGACTCCTGGGTTCTCTCCTCGGCCCTTGGAGGGGAGTGGGGTAAGCACCGGGTCTCTTTGGAAGGATCCCTGTGGGGCTGGGGGTTTTGCAGTCACAAACCAGCTCCCTGTTCTCTGACCCCCAGATCAGCCCCTGTTATCGGCAGGCCGCCTGGCCCGCTTAGCCCCCCAGCCCACCGCAGGCTTCAAGTACGTGGATCATCTTGATGAGGATGTTTGAGGTGTGTGAGAATACTAGGGAATGGGGCATGGGGCTTTTCCCCCTCTGGGGGGCGCCGGCTCCCATCCAGCCCCAGGGCCGGGGACTGGCTGGCTCAGGAGGGTGGGAATGGGGCCTGGGGCCTGTCCCCTCTAGGGGGCGCTGGCTCCCATTGGCCCCAGGGCAGGGATTGGCTGGCTCCAGGGGGCGAGGAATGGGGGACGGGACTCTTCCCCTCTAGGGGGCGCCGGCTCCCATCCATTCCGAGGGCGGGGACCGGCTGACTCCGGGCGGCGAGGAATGGGGCCTGGGGCCTGTCCCCCATAGGGGGCGCTGGCTCTGGTCCAGGCTGGGGCAGGCTGGCTGGGGGGGGAGGGGCCTGTGTCTCTGGTTTAACCCTTTCACTGCCTGTTCTTTGCAGGTTGATCTGGCAGGAGCCAGGTGAAGGTGCTTCCCCGGAAGCCCCATCCCCACACCGCCCTTCTGCAGCCGGAGCAGGGGGGTCAGGATCCCCACGACAGCAACTCTTCCCATCCTTCCAGGGGCTCCCTATGGAAACGTCCCAGAAGCCCCTGCAGTTATGACCCCGACGCTCCAACCCCCAGAAATCCCCTTTGCTACAGGACGTGGGAATCCATCACAATAAAGAGAGAGAATGGGTCCCACTTGGCTCTCTGTGTGTGTGTGTTTGAGAATGGGGGCCACTGGTTACAGCGGGGGGGGGGGCTGGGAGCCAGGACTCCTGGGTTCTCTCCCCGCCTCTGGGAGAGGAGTGGGGTCTAGTGGTTAGAGCAGGGGGGGCTGGGAGCCAGGACTCCTGGGTTCTCTCCCCGGCTCTGGGAGGGGAGTGGGGTCTAGTGGTTAGAGCAGGGGGGGCTGGGAGCCAGGACTCCTGGGTTCTCTCCCCGGCTCTGGGAGGGGAGTGGGGTCTAGTGGTTAGAGCAGGGGGGGGCTGGGAGCCAGGACTCCTGGGTTCTCTCCCCGGCTCTGGGAGGGGAGTGGGGTCTAGTGGTTAGAGCAGGGGGCTGGGAGCCAGGACTCCTGGGTTCTCTCCCCGGCTCTGGGAGGGGAGTGGGGTCTAGTGGTTAGAGCAGGGGGCTGGGAGCCAGGACTCCTGGGTTCTATGCCTTGCTGGTGGAGCAGCATCTGCATGGGGGAGGTGCTGGCACGCTGTAGTTGGGAGCCGAGGCCTCTCCCACCTGTCTGCGCCCCCACCCCCCGCCCATGAACGTCCCCATCCCTCAACCTCCACCCCGCCCCCTGCACATCCTCCCCCCCAGCTCACCAGCTTCCCCGCTGGTCACCCCCCTCCGTAGCACACGGTGTCGCAGCTCTGGTGAAACCACCCAGCCCTTGGCTGCGCAAAGCCGGCGATAGATTCAAAGAGCCCGTCCCAGGACTGGCCACACCAGGCCACAGGCCAAGACAGCCACAACTGGCCACCTCCAGCCTGGCCTTCCTAGCCCGGCCCTTTCCTGGGAGTCCAGTGCCCAGTGCAGCACGGCTGGGCCTTGGGGACGCACTTGTAAGGGCGTGGTCCCACCACGGGGCACCTGGTCACACGAGTATCCCCCAGCCTAGACCCTCCCCCTCCATCCCCTTCCCTCCTCCCTCTCCTCCCCCTCCCCACCCACCTCCCGCCTCTCCTCCTTCCCACCCCACCTCTCCTCTCCGTCCCCCTCCAACCCCTTCCCTCCCCTCTCCTCCCCCTCCATCCCCGCCCGACCTCCCCCTCTCTCCCCATCCCCTCCCCCTAACTCCCCCCTCTCCTCCCCTTCCCACCCCACTCTCTCTCTCCGTCCCCCTCCAACCCCTTCCCTCCCCTCTCCTCCCCCTCCATCCCCGCCCGACCTCCCCCTCTCTCCCCATCCCCTCCCCCTAACTCCCCCCTCTCCCTCCCCTTCCCACCCCACCTCTCCTCTCCGTCCCCCTCCAACCCCTTCCCTCCCCTCTCCTCCCCCTCCATCCCGCCCGACCTCCCCTCTCTCCCCATCCCCTCCCCCTAACTCCCCCCTCTCCTCCCCCTTCCCACCGCACCTACCCCCTCCTCCTCCTCCCCCTCCAACCCCTCCCCACCCCAACCCCCTCTCTCCCATCCCCTCCCCGTCTCACCCCACATCCCCCTCCCCTCCCCATCTTCTCCCGCCTCCCCCGCCCAGCACCGCGGACAGCTCCTCCTGCATCCCCCCTCCCAACCCGGCCGGGACCGGACCGCACCACCGTGCGCCGCAGAGGGGGGGGAGTACGTCACCACCTCCTCCCCCCCGCCGCCCGCAGATGGCGCGACCCGTCCCGGCCTCCGCAAGGGCACCGGGACCAACCATCGGGGCGGGAGGGGGTGGGGAGGAGGGCCGGGCGAGACCAATTCTCCGAGACGTGGGGGGGGGCCGGGTATCTGGGCTGGTCCAGCTGCTGCTGCGCTCATATGACTCCGGGATTCGGGAGCCGCCGGGTCTGCCCCAGAGAGAGCCCGGGGTGCAGGCCCATAGATCCCCTATAGGGCCCCTATAGAAGGGCGCAGGCTGGGGGAGAGAGAGACACCCCCTTATTACCCCCTCCCTTATAAACCCCCCTTCCCCTATAGATCCCCTCCCTTACAGACCCCCCTTCCCCATAGGCATCCCTTGTCCTATAGACACCCCCTTCCTCTCCAGAGATCCCCTATAGACACCTCTTCTATAGACACCTGCTTTCCCCATAGAGATCCCCACCCCCAGGCACCATAACCCTAAAGAAAGAGCCCTGATAGACGAAGGACCCTATCGAGAGGACTCTCCTGTTTGGAAAGACCTTCACCCATAGACGAGACTCGCCCGAAGAGGTGCCCCTGTAGCGAGCCTTCCCCTATAGAAGCATCCTATAGGGGAGCTTTCCTTACAGTAGGGGATCCCCTGTCTAGAGAGAAAGAGCCCTCCTCCCCCTATAGAAAAGAGAGACCCCCCTTCCGGGAAGACCCCGTCCAGAAGAGCCATCCCTGTAGACAGACACCTTCCTGCCCAGAGAGAGCAGGCCCCCCCATAGGATTGATAGACCCCCCGTTTGCCCCCCTAGCCACAGCCCCCTACAGCGTCCCCAGGTGGAATTACCTGCGGCGACGCCTCTCGGACAGTAACTTCATGGCCAACCTGCCCAACGGCTACATGACGGACCTGCAGCGGCCTCAGCCCCCTCCGGCGCCCCCGGCGCCCCCTCGCCCCGTCCCCTCCCCAGGCAGCGTCTCCCCGGCCGAGCGCCCCCCGGCTGCCCCCAGCCCCGGGGCCGGCGGGGGGGGAGGTGGGTTCTTCTCGTCCCTGTCCAACGCCGTGAAGCAGACGACAGCGGCCGCGGCAGCCAGCTTCAGCGAGCAGGTCGGGGGGGCAGCGTGGGGGGTGGGGGGCGCAGCCGGACGCTGCTGGTCATCGATGAGCCGGGCACCGACTGGTGAGGAGCTGGGGGGGCGGGGGGCAGGGGACAAACTCTCCGTCCATCCATCCATCTGTCCATCCATCCGTTCATCCATCCAGCCGTCCCTCTGTCCATCTGTCCGTTCATCCATCCATCTGTCTGTCTGTCCATCCATCCATCCATCTATTCATCCGTCCGTCTGTCCATCCATCCATCCATCCATCCAACCCTCCATTCGTCCATCCATCCGTTGGTCTGTTCATCCATCCATCCATCCATCCATCTGTCCATCCATCCATCCATCTGTCCGTCTGTCCATCCATCCATCAATCTGTCCATCTGTCCTGTCCAGCCATCCGTCCATCCGTCCATCCGTCTGTCCATCCATCCATCCGTCTGTCCATCTGTCCTGTACAGTCATCCATCCATCCATCCGTTCGTCCATCCATCAGTCTGTCCATCCATCTGTCCATCCGTCCGTCCATCTGTTGGTCTGTCCATCTCTCTGTCTGTTTCTCCATCCATCTGTCGCCTCCCCTCCCCTCCATCCCCTCATCCCACCCCCTGCCTGACAATCCATCCTGCTTCCATCTGTCCGTCCAGCCGTCAGTCTATCCCCCTCCCCCACCCACCACCCCTCAGCTCAGCCCCAGCCCCCGTCACCCCAAACCTCCAGGTGGCCACCCCCTATGCTTAGTCACTGCTGAGAATGCTGCAGCCACCCCTCCCCCGCTTCTCTCCCCGACCACCCCTCCCCCTGCCCGTCACCCCTTCCCCCTCCCCCACTGCCCCTACCCCCCTCCATTCCCCTCCTCCACCCGCACTGCCCCATCCCTCCATCCATCCCTCTCCCCCACTGCCCCCATCCCTGTCCATCCCCTCCCCCACCGCACCCAGCGCCCTGTCCATCCCCCTTCCCCCACTGCCCCCATCCCCATCCATCCCCTTCCCCCACTGGCCCCATCCCCCTGTCCATCCCCCCTCCCCCACTGCCCTCCTCCCACGTCCATCTCCCTCCCCCACTGCCCCCATCGACCCATCCATCCCCCTCCCCGTCTGACCCCATCGCCCCATCCATCCCCCTCCCCCACTGCCCCCATCCCCCGTCCATCCCCCTCCCCCACTGCCCCGTTCACCTGACCCCATGTCTCAGTGGGTTTGAGGGGATGTATCTGTGTGGGGTCCCCAGGGATATTTGGGGAGGGGTGGGGCTGTGTATGGGGGCGACCACCAAAGATCCGCTCCCCCTTGGCCTATTGGGAAGTGGGGAGGGGCAGGGCGGCGGGGAGGGTCATGTGACCTACCCCCTCATCCTGCCCCCTGGGGCTGGATCAGAAGGAATTAAAGCAGGATAAGCCCCAGAGCCAGGGGCCTATGGGGCGGAGATGGGCACTGACCCCCCAGCTGCCCTGTTCACTATAGAGTGGGGGCTGGGAGCCAGGACTCCTGGGTTCTCTCTTGGGCCCTGGGAGGGCAGTGGGGTCTAGTGATTAGAGCGGGAGGGGGGGGGGGCTGTGGGCCAGGACTCCTGGGTTCTCTTCTTGGGGGCTCTCTGTTTCGGTGCCTGCATGGCGCTGGGCCCGGCTGGGCCATCGGTCGCTGACTCAGGCCAGAGATGAAATGGAGACGCTGCATCTGGCCTCTTCATTTGTAGCTTTTCTGTTCAGAATCACAGGCAGGTTCGAATCCTGCCACCACCACTGGGGGGCGCCGTGCTGTGGGGAGCGGGGTGGGGGGCTGGGCAGGGGGGCGCTCTCCCTGGGCAGTCAGGGCCGGGCACTGGGGGCTTGAGGGAGCAGGGGCCAGGCAGGGTGTGGGCTGGGGGGTGGTCCAGGGAGGGAGAACGCCATGCTGTAGCAGGCTATGGGGCTGCTCTGTGGGTCCCATCCCACCTCTGTCAGC